>NC_056747.1:746283751-746481251 GCF_019279795.1 Protopterus annectens | reverse complement strand
ATTTGGATGCCAAAGCACATCATGGAACACTGTAATATTCCATAGCTGTGTCCTTGAAAAAATAATTAAAAAAAATAGATACAAAGACAGAGAGAGAAATAGATACATATCAGGTTCAGGCCCTTAGGCAGGGAGACATTTCCCTGTAGTACATTTGGTTGGGGACACATGGCTGAATTGACTTTTAGCTGCAGAGAAATATGGCTGTTGTGAATTCCCTGTGGGTAAAGAGAAGCTCATACTGCCATGCACACAGCTTTAATAACTAAATGCATGAAGACAGAAGAAATAATAAGGTTTTGTGCTCAGTGTATAGTATATGCTTATGTAACTACAGTACGTAGAAGTATGCTACAGCATGGAGGAAGTTTTGCATGCTACTGACGTCACATTTATGCTCCAGTATGCATTTTAGGTAATGTTTCCTAGACACCGTGAAGGGAGCAGTGGTCCACACACACCAATTATAAAGGCACTGCTCATTGTGCACTGCATTTTTACTGCCACTGACATATTCACTGGCCAGCCTGTGCTGGTGCCTGCCATACTGCCTGCTGTCTCATGTTGCCTTGGGAACCATGGACATTATTTTCCCACTGTGCATTTGGTTATTGATGTTGTGGGCATGGCACAGCATTCATCTCTTTGCCGACAGGGAATTCACAACAGCCATATTTCTTTGCAGGTGAATGTCACTTCATCCATGTGTCCCCAACCAAATGTACCACAGGGAAATGTCTCGCTACCTAGGCACCTGAACCTATACATATCCTCACTAACTAACTGGGTAGTTTATATCAATACCAACACTACAGGACTAGTTTCTTTACTAAAGCATTACGTTGACATGATTTTATCAGGAAGAACATAGAGAAAGCTAAAAATGGCTTTTTTTTATTCTGGAATCGAGAACACATCTTCCCGCTAAACAAAAATGTTGGGCTGCCTGCTTGGGGATCCCTGCTTGGGGATAGCATTTAGGGTGGACTAGGTTCAGCTTTGGATGAAGGTGATTGATCCAGTAGTCCTAAACAGAGTCAAAGGTGTAAAAGCTGAGAAGACGCAAGAAGAAAAATAGTCCCAAGGAAAGGAGAAATACAGTGATATTTATAAAACTTAAGCAAGTTGCTTTGCAATTTCAGTTAATTGAAGAAACTGGTAGAGATGTGGTATTTTCTACAATTCCTCCTGAAACCATTGAAAAAAGCTAGCATTGGGAATGCTATATCATGAAACTGAGGTAAGGATTTACTGCCATCCATGCTAGATCGGGATAGAAATAATATCAATACCCATAGGGTTTATTTAAGGACTTATAACCTATTGGATTGTTCTGACACCTAGTGTTGTCAATACGGTAACATCTATGCTCAAAGCCTACAACCATCTCATCACCCTTAACTGATTACCAGAATGGTAACATGTTCCTAACTGACTGAGTGTTTATCAGGGTGTCTTTGTGATATTAAATAGAAGTAATCGCTGATGTCTTCAGTGACCACCCTTCTGTTTGCCTTGTATGAAATAGTTCAATTCTCCTAATGCCATTGAGAGTGGTTCTGGACAGGGATCTGTGTTACTTTTGTGCCATACTTTGCTGTGATGAGCTTTTAGAAACAGACTCGACTCCTTCAGTTTCTTTTTCATAAGTCATACTGGTATTGTGATTTGCACTAGACTACTAAATGAGTATAGTCCATGCAGTATGTAGCAGCCAAAGGTGCTTTCTGTACCTTTGGACATGGTCAGTAATAGAAAGGTCATAGCTAAGAGCAGTCTTGGTCTACCAGGTTATGAAAGTGCTGACTTGCAGAGTGGCTTCTGAAAGTATAGAGCCCTTTGTAAAATCTATACAGAGAAAATGCGCAGACTGCAACACGGCAATGCCTCTATCTCTGTCCTTTACACATGTACCGCATAACTGATTTTTGTCTGATTTGTACAGACCCCCTATAATGTGCTCTTCAAATACCTTACTGACGCCTTTCTGTCCACTCTCATCATACCTCATGCCAAAGATGGCAATAGCAGACCAGCAGAAGAGTGTTATCCTTCTGCTGTACTTATAAATCGTATGACCGTCACAGGTTCTAAGTGTACAAGATCACATGTGACTACGATTCTTCCAATGTTTGTAATCTGAATGTCTGAAACAATGGCTGCCACAGTCACACTGGGAATAAATAGCTCCTTGCAAGATGATGTAATTAACATCTGATTGGAAACCAGTATAGTGACTTAACTTTGAGGTGGTACAGCTCCTACCTCTTCCATCTGCCCGTTCTATTTGTTCATGCAGCCCTCCCGCTGAAGTGATGCAATGGCTCATTTGCAAACAGTTATTCAGCTACGTGGAATCACGCAGTATGATGGCAGAGATGCTGCATGCATTCATAATGCTCCCATTGCACGGTTTGTTCTACTCACCATTACACATTGCTTTACTGAAAACAGGCCATTGTACATGTCTTGCAGCATTACTCATCAATTTATCCTGCACATATATTTATAACTTAACTTGAAGTATTAATTGTTATTTTATTCTGCACATATGATTCCTCTGTCCTGTATCATTACATATTGGTTTATCCAACCGAGATCATAACTCATCCTGCTGATTTATCTTGTACAACCCATTCTACCTGTCCTGCAATATTACATTGATTTATTCTGTACAGAGTATACCTGCCCTGCAGCATTTCTAATTGATTTGTCTTGTATAGATCTTTTTACCTGTCCTGCAGCAATGCTTGTTGATTTATCTACACAGATCATACTTGTATTACAGCACTGACTGTTGATTTTGCCTGCACAGATTTATATTTTATTACATTTTCTTTGTGTTAATTATCCATAATGCTGATACACATGGACCTTTTCCAAATGTAGCATTGTCTAGTTAATTAATTGAGTTGCTCAGAGTCACATAGTAGACAAATGGAAACTGAGGGACTCAAACCCTGGACTACAAGAAATAGCTCATTAACATCTCATAGCTTTAATCCTTTTTACCTGTCCTGCAGCATTACTAGTAGATTTAGCCATCCCAAATCATTATACTTTTCCTGCATCGTTACCTGTTGATGTAGATTGCACAGATCTTTAAACTAGTCCTGGATATACCTCTCAACTGTACAGATTTTAGCCTCATATTTTTGGTCTGTTGTTCATAAAATTGTGGTTTTCTGGCAAATTACTGACAGATCATTAAAGACTGAAGTTAGAAAATAATGACAGGCGAGTTTCAGACTTCATATCCTTCAGAAAACCCATGCTAAAGCAAAACCTGTTATACTATCACCTTTCTAAGTTTGTAAGTACAATATTAAAGAAAATGTCCCTATTTTTGGGCCTTTGTCCCATCTGTATTAATGGCTTTGTCCAGATTTCTTGCTGTAAGAAGTTGAGAGGGATGGTCCTGGAGAATTACTTTTCCTGCAGCATTACCTATTTATTTAGCCAACATAGATCATTATGCATGTCCTGTTGTGTTATCTATCCTGCAACAACAGGTATTGATTTAGCCTGCACAGATAATTATACATGTCCTATGGCACTAAATGTTGATTTATCATGCAGAGATCATATCTTGTAGAACTGCTGATTGACATACCCACAAAGATTTCTTGCTACATTACCTTTTGGCTACTCATATAGCACTGAGTGCCATGGTTTTCTTGCAAGTGATCAATGTTCTTTTGGTCGGGTCACGGGTGTCATTTCCCTTTACCTGGTTCCCATTTCTACTTTTCTTGCCTGTGTCTCCTAACTTTCATTCTGTGACTGCGAGTTTGCACTTGCTGGGTTCTGCTACTATGTACATCCCAGCAGTGAGATTTCCTCTTTATCCATGTTTGTGTAAGTGGGATTTGAACACAAGGTCCCCACAATGGGGGTTGCAGGGGGCTTGCCTTGCCCCATGCCAAAGGACATCAGAACACTACTTTCTGTGCAGTTCACATTCATGGGTAGTTGTGTTTTTGATTATTTGAGGTCAGCCACTTACCCCTTTGTGAGTTGGGAGGGACTGATAATAGAGGAAGTAAATGTCTTATTATGTGAACGCTGTGTGATGTATAGATCCCCTCAAATTATCAGTAGTATGATCCCAGTTATTCTCATTAAGGATAATATATAATTATCGACTATGGGATGGGTACGTCCAATATCTAACAAAATGGAGTAGGTTAATTTGGGCACAAAAAGGGAAACTGGCTAGGCTTAAAATGGCCGACAAGAGCAGCCTGCATACCACTTCCCTATGAACCTATGAACTTATGTTGTCGGATGCATATGTGATATCAGTATTACAATTTTTAGTATTCTTTCTTGTTTATGTTACTTGAATCACACTGCCCATTCACAAGAACTTGTTAATTAAAGCTGAGGTAGACTTATTCATAGAATGCATGCACACTAGCTGCTGAGATTAAAGGAAAATGTGACAAACAATCAAACAAATAAATTAGCATGCATTTTTTTGCAGGAGGCAAGCCCTTGCATCTTGCCCCCACACCCAACAGACTTCATTGTTCTCAGTCCAAGGTCACTGCACAACAGAGAGACTGATCATTAAGAGACAGTGCAATTTTAAATTGCACCAACCTCAGACCATCTAACTGCTAATAACTGACTATGTAAATATGACTCTACAAAGAAGAAAGGAAAGAGACTGAGCAAATACTAACTGGCATGTCAATCAAGACTGAAAGATTGACAAGGTGAAAGTAAATTGCAACGTGTTATTTGCTGCAGTGAAACATGCATTCACCTTTTTAGAATAGCAGGGCTATGTTCTCTCCACCTTCTAAAAAATAAGGTCAGTGGTCCAGTGGGACTCACATAGAATTACCTGCTTTATGCATTTCATGACCACAGAAGAGATTAAGTTAATGCTTGCGTACAGTGGGTGCAAGAAAGATAATTAACCCTGACAGGACACCACACTCTCACAGGACACCACACACACACACACACACACACACACACACACACACACACACACACCACACCTACAGACCATTTAAGTGGTCACTAGTTTTTATATAGTGTATCTTTGAAATGTTAGAAGTAACTGGCACACCTTTGAAAAACCTGTGCAGAGAAGAGGAAGACATGTAGGCTCCATACAGAAAGTGCCCAAACCAAAAATGTAAATAAAGAACCAAGTGCTGAGAATAAAAATTTGCCAGATTTAGATATCTAATTGCACATTTTCAAAATTGTTGAACAGCATTCTTGCATTGTTTCTCTATTAATATTACATGCTTTAAGACTGTCCCTGGGATTCAGAAACATAACTTCCAGTGGTAAGCCCTATGTACTGCCATTGGTAGCCATTTCTGATTCAGAAACAGCCCAGCTGCAGTGGTTTACTCAAGGAGGTGTAACACCACAGTGTTCTGCCTCTACAGACCTACTGCAAATGTAAATGAGGTATACTGGAGGAGAGGCATATCAGAATGAGTTATGTGCTCTCCCACAGACATGCTTATGATAAGTGATTTACACTGCTGGGTGGTTCAAAGAACTGCTCAGGAGTGTAAATACCACTGCCAGCCATGATAAATGACATAGCCAAGGGTTTGCTGTCACCATTACTGTCAATGGGAGAGACTGTGTCACAGGTAAGAGCAGAGGAGTTTAGCAGACAAGTAGTAGTGGGTGGTGTGAGTGTGTATGAGTGTGGTTGGGTGTGTGGTGTATGCAGAGGTATGAACAGTCTCAGGTGTGAGTGCATGTGCGTGTGTGTGTGTGTGTGTGTGTGTGTGTGTGTGTGTGTGTGTGTGTGTGTGAATGGATTGTGTGTGGGTGAGTGTGATCAGGTAAGGGGGGTGTGCTTGATGTATGTTGTGTGTGTGTGGGGGATTCCATACCTTTCAAGCCCTTCTAGAGTAATGTGCACTGGCTTTAATATGCGGAGGACATCAGACAGACACTAAGGAAACATATTAAATATTATTTTAACTCACTTGAAAAGTTTATGTGGCAACTGAATTTGCAGCAAAAAGCTTCAACTGAAAAACTACAGGTATGAACTTTTAATATCTGACATTATTAACTGACTATAATCCATTCATGTCAGGGACATGATGATTGCAAGGGGCAAAATCATGGATGTTCTGTTCAGTCAGGGGTGTGTGTGTGTCTGTGTGTTTGTATTTATGTAGGGTACTGAATGAGGGGGGCACTGGTCAATGCAATAAATGTATCGCTGGTTGAAAATGTTCTCTGAATCACCAGTTTCTGTGATTACTTTAGCCTTACTGGTCACTGACAAGTTGTTTATAAATTCAGCCCTGTGCATATGTTACTGCAGAAAGTGATTGTTGACATCAAATGTGAAAGTTTCTTTTGAGAGTCCAAAAATTGAAGGTACTGAAGACACCAGCGAGAAGTTTAAAAATTTATTAGTAATAAGCCAACAAGATTAAGTGCTTTCATCAGTCTATAACCAAGACTTAATCAGAATCTAAAAGTTCAACGAGCACTACAATATTTAAATAGTAACAAATCACATGACCACCACATCAATTAACAACAGAAGCAAATTTGTTAAGCCTGTATTGTCAAGTACAAAAACAGGTAGTTGTTAGAACATAAGGTGCAGAATTTATACTTTGTATGATTTTAGATGCAGTGCACTACTGACTGAAATACATTCATTAAGGCCAGGGGGCACACAAGCATTCAACCTTAGTTGCCACATCATTTCTCTGTATTCAATAGGTCTTCCCATGGCCTTCCCCTCATATTCTGAGGTACAAAGTCCAATCCAAAAACTAAAAAAGAATTATCAGGGTGTGTTTCCACATGCTTGTATAAGGAGTTTTTAACATTCTTATTCCTTATATATAGATTGTGCTCATAAATATGCTCTTTAAATTTCCGTTTGTTTTTTCCCACATAAAAATACAAACATTGAACACACTTTGCCAGATATACTAAACCTAGTGAATTAAAAGTGTAGTGAAATGAAGTAACCGACTTGTGGGTCCCTACCACTAATGTGTTACCCTCAAAAATAAATTTGCATTGGTTGCAGAGTCCACACTTGTAGTTTCCCCACATCTTGGCTGAATTTGGAACCAGTTTTTCACTGCCTTCCAACAGTTTTTTCAAGTTCTTCCCTGTCCTATATACTATGCATGGTCTGTCACCAAACTTCTCAAAATCTTTCCCATAACAAGAAAATATTTTCCAGTTCTTACATAATATGTTACCAATTGCATTACTGTCCACAGTGTAAGTTGTGACAAATGCCTTGCCGTCATTTTTAGTATTGTTACCTGTAGCATATCTGTCATTTGAGTAGTGGTACCCCTAGAAAGAGGTAAGATGGTACCTTCTAACCTTTTAGTGCTAACCTCACTATGTATACTAACAATCAGTTGCAACGGGTACCCTCTTGCCTTCAGTACCTTCAGTTTTTGGATTGTTTGTATTTCTTTTGAGAGTACTGGAAATCAGTCAGCATACAAAATGATATAGGTTTGGAATTCATTAAGCAGTTTGAAGGAATCAGTATGTTTAAGTTGTATTTTAACAAGTAAATTGGTTACCTTACACTACTTCTTATATGAAGATCATAAAGCCAAAATACTGCCCTCCCCAAAGATCCAACCTTAACTTTAATGACCCATCTTACTCTCTCAGGGGCAGCAAAGGGGAAAGACCAACCTTCATAAGACCACCTTTCAGAACCTCTATAGGTAAAAGGGACTTTGCAACATGGAATTTACTTCCCTCTGAAATAATATTAAAACCAAACTATAAAGGTATTTAAAATAAGGCTGAAAGAATAGTTTTGTAAATAAATGAAATGCAGTTGCTTTTGTGATACTGGATAACGTATAAAATTTCATACAAATGACTTAAACTTCTCTGAGCCTTTTTATCCCAGATGACACTATATACCTTGTCGATACTGTATATAACCTTTTACATATGTAATTAATATTCTCTCACTCTGCATATAGCTCATAATGGCCTTTTTCATTATCAGACTTTAGCAGAACCATTTGTGTTTTATTGTTGCTGTTACATTGCAATAATCCTCTGTCAACTTCTCTAGGAATTATATTTTGTATTCATCCAACTTACCTTGATTACATATACTTTACTTTTCCACTGCTGATTGTTTCTATCTTGCTCCTCTTGAGCCAAGGTCTTGTCTTCAAAGGGTCAGTAGACCAGTCCACCTACTGGCATAACAAATTGCAATAAATAAATACATAACTACTGGCATGAAACTAATAACTGGATTGATATGAAAAACCTGAATTCTTAAATACTGCGAACACTTGTAAAAGAAGTGTTGGTTTGGAGACAGGCACTGTAAATAGGTATTCTGAAACCACAAAGTCCTTATTTCACTTTCTACTGCAGTATATGTCTCACAAAAAAAAAAAATGCAAAGCCAGAATGGGCAGGAAATGTTATTAATAAAAAAATGTTTGTCTTAACAAATAACACTTGTTTGAAGCCATAAAGCAATCCCTGCTTAAAAAGAAAGAGTCATTTATCTGACTTTGTTATCGAGAAATGAGAATAATGTCAGTGCAAACTACAGTGATCGAGACACACTAGAACATAAAGATATTTATTACTGTTGCATTTAAAAAGTGTAACAATTACAATTGCTGAGAAGGTTACCTTGTCATATTAGAATTAGTTTCACATAGTAAGGAGCTGATGTGTATTGGCAATAGTTGCTTTCATGGTTAACAATCCTTCTGTATTAGTGAAGCTACAGCGATAGGTAATGCCTGCAGGGCTCTCTATGTACATATATAGTAGTATCTAGTATGACAGACGGACACAGGAATGATGGACAGACTGAGGGCACAGCGACAGATAAGGTATCAGAGGGTAGAGGATTATGGCAGTATGGCAGAAAGTGAATGTTGCAAGTGTATGTGCCCTGTGGCAGAAACACCAGTCTGAAGTTGTTGAGGATTCCTCTGAGAGGACAGTGGACTAAAGTGCTATCACACCTCTCCTACCTCTCAGTGCAAGAATTCTGTACACAGCCAAAAATATTGGAGGAGCAATGGCCCAAAATCAGGTGCAGATTTAAATATTGCTGTTATAAACTTAAAATGTTGCTCAACTACCAGGTTTGCATTAGCATGCGTTTTCTGAAGGATATACGAAGTCTGAAACTGAAATGTCTGCCATTATTTAATGACCTTAGTTATTTGTGGTATACCAGAAAGCCACAAAGTTTATGAAGAGCACACCAAAAATATGAGACAAAATCTGAACATTCTGGGAAATTCTGGACAGTTGAGAGGTTAGGTGCAGATCAGCCTATGTGGCAACGTTTAGTATGCAGTAGAGAATGCCCAGCTTTTCAATTCCATATCTGCAAAATGTGAGAATGTCTGAATAAAAGACACATTGTTACTCTTAAGTTAGTTAGATAATGGCTGGGGGTTGAGCAGGGTAGCTGCAGAGAAAGAGAACACAAATTTGTTAATGGTGGAATTAGATGGCATGTATTACTGCTATAAATTATTAAGGAACATTTCATTTCATTGATGGCTCCTTAACAGAATCCAATCTCACTGATTCCAAATCACTACATAATTAAGAGTTTAAAATAGCTAAAATTCTAGTGATGCTAAAAATGCAACCATGAATAATAAATTAGTTTGTATTCTTTGAGTTATTCTGCAAGGTGGCAACCTCCCCTCCCCATATGTGCAAACCCTGGTGTGAGGGACTGTACCTTATGCCCCTTTATTTGATATGCTCACTCTGAGATCATGCAGTCAAAGGGATAAATAAGTAACTTGTTTATTTACAAATACTAACTACCCTCTATTCTCTGTCTCTCTCTCTCTCTGTGTAACCACAAAGTGGGAGTATATACACAGAAATAGTGTAAGGCTAAGCCTCCTTGATTCCTTAAAGAATAAATGTATTAAATGTAATAGTGCCACGGTGATGCAGCGGTAGCATTGTCGCCTCACAGCAAGAGGTTATCCCATTTGATTCTCAGCTGGAGCGCCTTCTGTGTGGAGTCTGCATGTCCTCCCCGCGGTCGAGTGGCATTCGAAAGACATGTGTGAATGGGCGTGCCTTTGTTGAAGGTTGGGTGTCAGGCTGGCACCTTGGCACTGTAAAAATTGACTGCCAATCATTAGCGGACTGGAGTTCTGCTGTGGCAACCCCTAACCGGGAAAAGCCGAAAGAAAAACAACAAGTGGTATCCATGTATAACACGAGCATTAAACTGCTCTCAAGTGGTCATTTCACATTTCATATAACAGGATTGTAGTTGAATTGGTTTATCATTTACTGCAGCATACTGTCAATTCATACAATGTTGTCAATAAGCTAGGATGTTCGGAATTCTATTGAAATGAGTACTAAGTAACTGAAACTACTGCTCTTTTATATTGGCTGTTATCAATGTTTCACAGAGGTCATGCAGGTACATAATATGTTAGTCTTCATTTTCCTAGTAAAAGTTTAAATAAACCTCTAATGGCTGTTGTAATGTATAGTTTACTCTTTATATCTATGTCTCAGAACATAAGCAGTAAATTGTATTAAGCACACTGAGACACTTTTTGGTGAGTTGGTATCTGCTATGCAGCTATGTTCAGTGATTCAAATTCCATGAGTTTGGATTTGTAAATAAATTATTAGTGAAATTACAGACTTTCTTACTGGTGCCAGAATTAAATCTGAATGTTTAGATTACACATTTCTTGGACATTAGCAGCAAATACAGTAATATGTGGTCCAGTTTTCACACAGGTTGTCTGACCACTCAAATTACAGAAGACAGTATTACTACATAAAACGTAGAATAGAAGTGTAAAACAAAAGCAGCTTCACAATAAAAAATGCAAGTAACTTTAAAATACTTTATGTTTTATATAAAGAAAAGAAGTAATTTTGAAGAATTTCTGTAACCGCTACACAGCAAGTCATTGTGAGAAGGCAAATAGCAGTTGGCCAAATGTTATTTATTTATTCATTCATGGCAGGTAGATTGAATTTAGTGGACCATTTCCAGCCACAGCTCCTGGATGCAGTATGGAAAATGTTTTGTCTTCAGAGTTGTGAGGCAGTGATGATAGCTAACAGATCATCAAACTGTATGAGATTATATTAACTGTCATGCAGATCCAAAACGGCAGCATTTTGGGCCTATAGATTGAAAGCTGAGGAAACTATTTTATTAATTAAATTGCGCACCCTACTAGTTTATATACTGATAGATTTACATCTTAATAAAGATATATTCTGATCAAAGACTCCAGGTTACCAGATTATTTACTTTATCACTATAAAACTAGTGATAGGACATATTATACAGTCTACCTGCCAAATTGGAATGCAGTTTTAATCTTTGTATGGATTTGTTTTAGACTGTGCCAGCAAGTTGTTCTGAAATTGTTGGGATTTGTTTGCTTAATTTCGCTTCAGCTCAGCTCAAGCTGTTGTATATGCTACCTTCCTGACAGTCTGACTCTTTTTTTTGTAATGCTAGTTGTGCTGATGTTTGATTGAGCTGTTTAGCCTCTGAAGGTGACAGGACTCCATAGTGTGACTTCAGCACTGTAGGTCAGTGTTGGTTTGTAGCTCTTATTATGTCCTTTCTTCTAGACTGTTTGGCAGGTCTGGGGAGGTGAGATGCGAACAGGAAGTGTAATGACTGGTGGGACAGGGGAGTACTCTGTGCAAGCCAGAAAGGCTGATGAACAACATGACTTGAATATGAAGTGAACTGAAGGCCACACTGCAAATCTTATATTCTTTACAGCATTTTCATTTAATATTATGACTTGTGGCTGGCAGCACAGGGGATTAAGGCTATGAGCTGTTAATGAGCTACTATTCTGGTAAAGAGTTTGATTCCCTCAGCCGCTATTTGCCTGCTGTGTGACCTTATACACTTCGCTTAACTAGACAGTGCTTTGGGGCAATGGGGAAAATTGGGCTAGGCATTTCAGTGGTCTCTTGGACTCCATACCCAGTAACTATCTATGACTACAAATTCAAACAGCATTACATTACTGCTGTCAGTATTTCTACAAGTTTGCAAAGAACATACTGCTCTAGGTATGTTTATAGACTTTTGTAGACTTTTGCATTTAGAAGTACCAACTTCCCTAAGACTGAATGATTGTTCTTGTAATTCAGTAGGTATCAACTTCTCTGCCGAATGTTTGTACTTTCATTTGCTAATATTTATGTTGGAATGTATACACACCCAGTTTTGAGGAAATGGAGAGTCACATACATTTCAATTGGCTGTATTTTATAATTATTTTTTTTATTGTTTTTCATTTGATATTTCCAATTTATTTACAGTTGATATTAAGAAATAATTTATGTGCTGGCCATTATCTGTTAAGTTATAAATTATCAGGGTAGTTCCTGCATTCATTTCAGGCCTTAGCATCCTGGCCAAAACTACAATATTGCTTTAGATGACTTGGGATCCTGAGAAAACATTGTGGTGGTCAGAGCTACTCTCAGTGATCATGGATGTATATCCTGGATGGCATGGGTTAATAGCTGTGACAATCCCAGGGTGAAACTATCCTTGGGGATACCACAACTTGTATTTGTATGCAGGGGTCCTGGCTAAGAAGACGAGCCTAAAAGATGGGAGTTATGATTCCTCAGCCTTGTCCAGGACCATGTTGACTTATGTGAGGATGAACCACAATAAGCAGTGCTTTGTAACTGATGTGTTTGTTATATGATATAAGTTCTCGTTCATAACAGACATTTGGCTGGATGGTGTCTTTGATTCCTATTTGACAGCTCTTATCCCCGATGGAATCATCATTTTTGAGTGCCCTAGGTGGAACAAATTTGGCAGGACATTAGCAATCTGTTTAAGGTGAGAAAATAATAATAATCCAGAAGGCAGAATTCGCAAGAAACACACTTTTTAAATCACCTTTAAAACTTTATTCCATAAGCGCTTTCGGCTAGAAAATACCAGCCTTCTTCAGACAGTCAAAAAATCATATAACTAACTCTTTTATAGCCCAAACTATCTGTTTAAGTTGTAGGTAAATTTTGGCATAGCACAGATTTCTGATGGACCACTCAGCATTTGGATTATGTTGAAGTGATCGACATAAACTGCAGATAACTGCTTATCAGAAATCTACTCTGTAGTTGCAAAGTACAGCTACAAGAGTGTATGGATTTCCTCACTGACTTACTGCTGAATATCATAAAGGTTTATTTTTATTTTGAGTGATTTCATCATTTGAATTAATGACAAAACTGTACTGCTCATTACAAAATTCTTCCACATTATAAAGAACAGGCTTGGGTTTGCTTTGTGGTTTATTAGAAAGAACATTCTGTGGGCCTCATTTTTTTGCTGGGCATGATCACCTTGAATTTTTCAGGTGGAGCCAGTTTCTTTGTCCAGCCTCTATCAAACTCATTTCAGCTTGGAACTCCATAAGCTCATTCATGCAACAATGATCTGGTTCAGTGTAGGGCTCTGCATGCTATTTTAAACAATGAATGGATACCCTTATTGGAAAAGTGCCCTCTGAACTGCCAGGCTGATGGTTCTGAGCATCTGGTGATAGACTGTGCTTTTGTTTATTTTGCCCCAGTTCACATCCATTTAGTTTCACCTTTGAATTGTGGTATGAACATAAGGTTCACAGTCTAAGGAACTGTAGCCTGAAATTGTAGAGATGGTGGAGGTGATCAGGCCTGCTCAAAGACAAATTGAGGAGATGAACATTATTCCTTTTGCCATTCAAAAATCTCAGGTAAGAAGGCAATATTCGTGTTCATAGAGATTTATGCTGATGCAAATCAACTGGCTGTGCCTTTTGGCTCACAGATAGACTGTGCAAATCAGACTGCTAATGAACTGCAAAGTTTTCCCTGCCTCTGAATGTGAGAAAGCCATTGAATTATTTGCACATAAGCTATAGGTTAGAATCAAGACTATAGGCTGCTATCAATGGACTTGGCAGAAAGACTGCGCAAATTGCTCCTGAGTAGTGTTGGTCAGAGTTTCAAAGCATCAGTTGCTTGAAGGTTATGAGGTAGGTATTAACCCTGCAATGCACCTACTGCAAACTAGACCCTGGGCTACCTAGGCTACTTTTATCCTGTCTGGATGTCCTTCCATACTGTGTATTCCTTTCTAAGGCTTTCTAAGGCCTTTAAAAAAATGGTCCACACCTTTTCAAAAAAATCTTTGGATTCTCATGATATGTAAGATGTTTGCTCTGTCTCTGTCATGCCTTTTATTGGTAGGGTTATTGAGAGTGGTATATGTACAGCTTGAATCCTTTCTAAAGGCTCATGATCTCATTCTCATCAGTCTTTCTGTTCAGTCATCATAACACTATTATGATAGCCTTATTTAGGGGTAGGAATTTCCCAGGGTGGTTTTATTACAGCTTGGTCTTCCTTGATCTTTCAGTAGCAGTTGACATAGTGAATTATAGAAGCTCATCTGATCATCATTGAATTTATTTGGGTCTTTCTGCTGCACCCTGTGATTGATTTGCCTCTTCTTGGGGTGCTTGCAGAGGACAGTGTGTGGCAGTAGCACTTCCACAAGATATTATTTGTATTGTAGTGCTTTTCAGGGCTCAGCCTGGACTCCATTTATCATATACGTACTGCTTAAGCTGGAAGTGTGGGTGGAGAAATTACTAGTCAGCAGCAGCAGGAGGAAGAATTTAGGATATCACTGCTATACTGATGATACCTGACTTCCCATGCTTCCCTCAGGAGTAGATGGCCACTCTTGATAGTGCGTGTGTGTATGGGGGGGGCAGGGACAGTATGCTTCAATGAGTAATAGTTTACTGAAGCTGAAACCTTTTACAGTTAGGACAGTATCAATGTAAATGATGGTAACGACCACCAAGGTTTCTTATCTCTCTCTCTTTTTCTTTGGTGGATCCGATTTGAGAGATCTCAGAGTTTTGGGTGATATGGTGCCACTGAAGGACCAAGTGGTGGCAGTTGTTAACTCTTTTTGCTATCATCCCATCATATATGGAGCTTTTCTTCCTGAGCCTCCACTGAAAATGGATTCAAACTAAACCCATTCGGACTATCCTGGTATACAAAGACCAAATAGAATTAAATAAAATTGAAAAAAAAAATCCAGAAATCACAGCAAAACACCAGAACACACAGCCACAGGCTAAAAGTATTTAATTGAAAGTAGTAAAACAGTAGTAAGCTCTTTCCCAATAAAATTGCTTCATCAGACATTTTATTGTGAAAGTGCTTACTACTGTTTCACTACTTCCAATTAAATATATGTGTTCTGGTGTTTTGCTGTGATTTATGGATTTTATCTACTACTGTTGTGCTCTACACTAGATTTATCCAGGTGCTTTGCTTGTTTATCTACAAAAATAAAAGAAATAGTGCTGCGGTAGCATTGTTGCCTCACAGTTAAGACGTTGTCCTGTTCGATTCTCAGCTAGAGCGTCTTCTGTGTGGAGACATGCGTGAATGGGCCTTCCTTCGTTGAAGGTTGTGCGTCAGGGCCGGCAAATCAGCACGTACAAATTTACTGCCAATCATTAGCGGACCGGAGTTCTGCTGTGGCGATCCCTAACCGGGAAAAGCCGAAAGACAAAACAACTTAGACCATTCAGCTTACTCTGTTTGAGGACTTCTTAATGGTCATTTATACTATGGTAACTCCATGCCTAAAACATAACAGTGCCCTTCACCCTGGGCTACCAGACGCTGACCTCATTTACTTTCATTAATTCTAGAATTCTGTGATTACTCCTCTGTTGGTTCTTCATCAGTGGGATCATATTACACCTGTACTGTGGAGTTCATACCGGTCTTGATGCTGTAGAGCTTGGTGTATAAAGTATTATTTCCAACATACCTTCCCATATATGATGTGTACCCTTTTTTCCTAGAGATGTCACTGTACAAAATTCTATTAATGTGAAAAGAAAATGACAGGCTAGGATCCACACGTGGGCTCATGTATTTGAATTTCTGTGTGGTTTCTATTGATGGAAAGGTAGATGTATTTTTATTTGCAATTTTCAAATTTTGTGGACTTTTTTCTAAGTTCAGCAGCAGTGCAAAACAACACTCGCTTAATTAGTTAAGGCAATTTAGAGAATTTTAGAAGTAAACCAATCTATAATGTATTCGTTGTCAGAGCTGAATATCAGTTTGCTGGAAAGCTTTTTCATCTCTGAACAAAACCAGATCATCTACATAAAACTGCCCATTAAAGTCAGATATGTTATATCTCAGATTGTTAGTATGAATTGAAAAAAGGAAGGCTTTAGAAGAATCCAGAAGTAGATACAGGAAATTCCAACAGTGAGGGAGACAATGAAGGGAAAATATGCTTGACTTTTGAACTCTGAATAATCAGTTAT
Organism: Protopterus annectens; assembly: GCF_019279795.1. NCBI lineage: Eukaryota > Metazoa > Chordata > Ceratodontiformes > Protopteridae > Protopterus > Protopterus annectens. The sequence goes on along the minus strand of NC_056747.1, from coordinate 746,464,860 downwards.
TCAGGGAATAATGCATTACTCAAGACCCCAGTATATTAGTTCTTTCAATACAGAAATTAAATAACTAATTTGAATGATTGAAAATTACATCTAAATGTAATTTTTGTTTTATTGTTAATCTAAGTATATTATTGCATTATTTAATTATAGCCAGCACTACTCTTTCATATGTTGTTATGTCCTATATATTAATAAGCAGAAATGATTTAGGACTGGTCTTATTATCTCATCAAAGTAGCCTCAACACTTAAATATTTGATAAATGTCAAACATCGCAAAGTCATTTTCAGTGGTATGGAGACTGAAACTATAAATCCACTCCGGATCTCTGCAGCAATCAAGCTTTTACATGCCTTGCTTCCCCTGAGTATTTTCTTGTAAAATTGTACCGCTGGAGCATTTTAGTACTGTGCGAAAGCACATTACGGTACATGTAGTTGCCTGGATTTTGTGTAGAAGCACTTTACAGAATGATAAAATATATTTTGTGTGATTTTAAAGACATGAGAACCAACGGTTTACAACTCATTTGGACACATGAATGCTTTGTCATTTACACAGTGATGTAACGTCTTGGCTAATGAACCTAAAAATAAAATTAAAATGTGATACAGTGTTTATTTTACTGAAGGACCTTGGAAGGATACCATTATTTAGTGCCTTGTGTCTGATGACAGTAAAAATATTGTAAAATCCCTAATATCTGAAGATAGTACATGGAGTTGAAGATGGACATAATGAGGTGCTTCACAGATGAAATCATCTTTCATTAGAGAAAAGCATGAGTTTTTTATTCTCCATTGTGCTGTAAATTATAAATAACATTTCTTTGCCATTACAAGACAGTTAAGCTATTTCTTGCCAATGGTCATAGTTCTCCATAAGAAAAGCAAGACCCATAAATGTGAGTCATGCAATTGAGAAAAATAATGCTCCACGATTATCCAATGAATACAAGGAATCTTGAAACTTGCTGTAGTGTTACTAATGTGTGTCTGCAGGGTTACAACTCACCTACAACCCCACCACAGCCATATATGATTATGGGACATTTGATCACAGGTCCAAGGATATGTTGTATGCATATCTATATGCATACATATTTCTATATATATCTGTATCTATCTATTGATATATACATATATATATATATCTATATATATATATATATATATATATATATAGGTCTATATCATCTGAGCGAATCACACAAATTGTGAATGCTCATAATATCGAACATACCGGACCTCAAAGTGCTTTTTCTGAGATCGCAGTACACTGAAGAATGGGATATTTGCCCTTTCCTCACTGTAGTGTGATCTTGGAGTTAGAATATATCTTTAGCGGGGCGTGTGGGGGGCACAGCCCCCCACAATTGGAAGTTCAAGGTCTGGTATGTTCGATATTATGAGTATTTGCAATTTGTGCGATTCACTCATATGATATAGACCTGATATATATATATATATATATATATATATAGGGGTCTACTTCAGTTTACCGAATTAACATAAAGCCAAAACTGAAAACAAGGCAACGCAACATCAAAATGGAGCAACAACAAACATTCACAAATCTAAACCTCAAGAAAAAGCAGCTGCAGATATTACACATATTTGTTTTTTTTTTTTTTTAGAGCCATGTAGTTTTTGAATGGAGATCGAGGTACAGTTAAGATCGAAATTCACCCTTTTCCACACTGTAGTGCAATCTTGTAGCTGGTATATATAATTTGCAGGGTCCACATAGTGGGTGCAGGTGTGATGATAAACAGAACACCACGTTCATCATTTCACTGGAATGATTATCATCCAGAAAGTGATCTGTGTTTTCCTCAGAAGTTGCTGTAAATGTCAGTGTAGTTTAAAGGGACAGACATCTATTTCTCCTGTAATGGAATGAGCGTGTTTGTTTCAGTCTTGTAAGTTTTGCTTTTGTGAACATTCATTGTCCTGCATTTTCGATGTTGTCATCTTGTTCCTTTCAGTTTTGGTAATATATTAATTTGGTAAACTCAAACAGACCCATATGTATATATATATATATATATATATATATATATATATATATATATATATATATATATATATATATATATATATATATACACACACACACACATGTATGTGAGTGTATCAGCGAACTGCAAACACTCATAAGTGTGAATAAATACAGACAGAATGATCATTTTGTGTATCAGCAAACTACAACATTTATAAGTGCGAATACAGACAGAACGATCATTTTATATCAAACTGTAAAATGATTGAACATCAAAAATGAAAACTATTTTTTGAAGGGGGTAAGCCCCCACTGCACCCTGTCCCCCCTGCTAACTATATATACTAACTCCAAGATCACACGACAGTGGGGTAAGTGCAAATTCCCTTACCCCGCTGCAATGCTCTACAGTGCAAAAGGTCATTTAACTGAACGTTTGCTCACATGAGCATTTGCTTTATGTTTTTGTTTTTTTTTTTACAGTAGTAAGAAACATTTACTCATGTGAGCATTTGCTATTGTCAGCTACAACAATACACACACACACACACACACATAGATATTTGCATCCACATGCATACATGCACACTAATATAACCACATGTACATTCTTTGACTGATATATTTCTCAGAGGCTACTTACAGTGATTAGTGGAAAGGAATCTCATTGACACATACCCTACCAAGGGACATTGAATTTCAAAGTATTTTAGTTTTAAAAGTGCCAGGAAATAAAGCATTACAGTGGTGTCAAGGTAAATGGCGTAGTGGTTCCAACTCTGCAGAAACATCTGTTATTCTTAGGAAGAAGTAAAAAAATAGATATCTTCAAGAGGGGATCTGCAGCCTGCTTGAAACTGTATTATTGCATCCCTGATTGCGATGTCATCACCTGGATTTTTTCAATTGATCCACATCAGCTATATTAGAGAGGGTAAGGGCAAAGGCATTAGATCTCACTGTTGTACAGTTCCTAGGCTGGGGTGCACATGTACATACCTGTCACATCGAGCTTTTTCTGTTCACCTGCGATTTTGTGCTCTCTACTTATGAGTTTTGCAGTTCCTTCTTATACATGACATACAACAATGCTAGTATCTACATTAACCTACAATACACAGTATGTTTTTCTTCTACATGCTTATAGGCAATAGCAAATGATTTTCTGATTATATAATGTGTAATTAATTTATCATGTACTGTGTGACTAATACATGACTAGGATTGTGACATTAGCCTGCAGTGAACTTTAAACTGTCATTAGATTATTTCCTTTTCTGTGATTAATTCGGTTAACAGAAAGTCAGGGCATTTTGCTACCTGCCTGGGTTCTAGCCTGGTAGTACACATTTCATTCCAAACTTCTTCTGTAAAGTGTCTCGCTGAGACTTGTTTTGTAAGATAGGATGAAGTATTGTAATATTTTATTTTGCATGAACGGTATTTGCCAGACAGCAGAAGGTAGCGCCCCAGTTGTTATTCTGACTTGATTTGTTTAAGTGGGCACACTGGATCACAATGTGATATATGTGGCAGGCTCCAGTAGCAGCCATGTTCTCTGGGAAAAGATTCATTGCTGTTTACATCTTTCTACTGTAAAAGGCACACCACAGCTGATAGCAGAGTTTCACGTTTGTGTAGAGAGATGTGTGTTAAATCTTGTAGTGTCTCTTCTGCCTGATTTCAGTCGCATCAGGTGATTAGTTCACTAAGGTCAAATCCTTTCTTATGTCTTCTTTCTGGGATGATTAAATAATACCTGAACAAACTTTCTAAAATAGAAACTGGCATCTGATTACTTAAGATTCAACCTGGTCACACCATTTCTTCTAATTAGTTGTCAAATCCTCTGACATCAGCTGTCTGACTCTTCATCTAGGTGAATTATGTTATGAACAGAACTAGAACTCTACCAGCAAGCTAATTAATGGATAGTGTCATGTGATGTATGTTCTTGTTTTGGTATGCATTTTATACAAAAAAGACCCCATCAATAGATTCTATGTCGCATAATTTATTACTTATCTGAATCAAATGCTTCCTCTGTGATAACACAGCAAATAATTTACCAGCAACCTATTACTGTTTCCTGATTTGAAACAGAATTGTCTATATGGCATGACCGAGTCTGGCAAAGCTCAAAACATGTTGATTTAGTTTTTAAAACATTTGCTTATGCACATGTTGGCTGAAAAACTGAATCTTTTTTGTTTGGTCTCATCTTTCAGCTAAACAAACACTTGTTGTATCTTATTCAGTTATAAAAGGCATTTAAAAAAGTAAGGCAATAAAATAAATTAATGAACAAACTCTAACTTCCTATTAGGTGTCTATACAAAATATCTCTGTTATCATGTTGGGTGTATTCTGTTGTGATGAATCATAAATAAATCAAGCTAACAGCCTGAGCAGATAAAAGCTCTGCATGCCAGTTTCCTCCTACAGATGCATGGGCAGTGTGTCACTGATACATTCCCTTAAATGGAGTAATGTAATATTTATGATGTTTCCTTATTAGTGCTGCACCCCTCCCCCCCATGCAGCCCATAATTTTAGGGCTAACAAATCTTTCGGTGGGGCCATCTCCATTACGTGTACATGGCTGTAATTTCAAAACATTGCATCTCATATGTCAGCTATCATTTGTCATCGTTAGCTTTATCCTTGATGCTCAGGGAGCTGGTTGTGATGACATGTGTCAGCGGGTAAACGAGTACTCAATGCAAGGAGACTCACAAAACATGCAAGGTCAAATGCTTCCCATTGCGTGTCTGCATGAATATTAAGCTTCCCTGTGGAACATTTGGTCACCAGAGTCAATCACATCTAGCCAGTGTTCCAGAAGCCTTGCCTCTTCTGTTGTTCTAATTCTGTAGCAGCATGATGCAGACCAATTTGATTTTTTTTTTCTTATTCAGCTGTCTGTGTGTTGATGCCCCCAGAATCAAGCTGCCTTAGGAAGCTTTATTTCAGATGACTTCCTTTTGCACTCACTCTGCTTTTGTTCCATTATATCACATATACTTTGTTTACGGTCTGATTTTCCTCATCTTCCTGCTTGCAAGCTGAGCTCCCCATACATACACAGACAAATACACACAAAATCACTAGCACTTTATGGCAGAGGCTGCTGGATTACCTCAGCTCACTCCATAGCAATGTGCCATAGACAGAAAAGAACTAGATCCTTTATTCTGCTGTTTCCTTAGCTGCAGGAGATAATTAATTCAGTATTTTTTTACAATTTTGTTAATAAAGTAGCCTTGAGAATACAGGACTCATTTTTTTTCTGTAGTGATCGTGTTCATGCTTAGACAGTATAGAGACAGGACTAACAAGATTAAAACCCAGGGCTTTGTGTTTGCAGTGCAATGCTTACCCATTGTGCTGTACTTATTTATATTAAGGAAGAAACATTTGCAGTCAAACACTAGGTAGTGTCATTTCTACAAATGCCCTGCTAGCCACACCATGCATGAAGGCAAAGAGTACTCCAATGATGAGGAGAGCATCATCAGTCAATCGTCCAGCCCCTCCCCCCTTCTTTCCTGGAATTTGGAACCCAGTGTCCAAAACAGCCTTGTATCTAGGTTGCCAATATCATGAAAAGTAGCTTACCAGGTCAGCACTGATCACATTCATTTTTATGGTTGTAATCACTGCAGATTCATCATACTGAGGGAGACATTCTGCACTCTCTTATAAGAATTAACTGTAAGCATGAGCAGGCCCTAACACGTACCTTTGTTGAAGGTTGTGCGGTGGTGGTGCTGCGGTAGTGTTGTCGCCTCACAGTAAGACGTTGTCCTGTTCGATTCTCAGCTAAAGCGTCTTCTGTGTGGAAACATGTGTGAATGGGCGTACCTTCGTTGAAGGTTGTACGTCAGGGCTGGCAACTCGGTACGTAAAAATCTACTGCCAATCATTAGTGGACCAGAGTTCCACTGTAGCGACCCCTAACCGGGAAAAGCCAAAAGTTACAACAACATGAGCAGGTCCTAACACCACTCAGTTTTTACTGTATTCCCAATATTGCCTTATCCTATCTGTTCATCATATCTCTGATGAGTACATACATATCACAATGAGAATATCACCTTTTAGGACATGAATGTAACATCTTTTATACAAACTTATTACATTCTGTGATCCTTTACACTGAGGCATGCTCACTAGGTTGTTGTTGTGTCTTTCAGCTTTTCCCAGTTAGGGGTCGCCACAGCGGAACTCCGGTCCGCTAATGATTGGCAGTAGATTTTTACGTGCTGAGTTGCCAGCCCTGACGCACAACCTTCAACGGCACGCCATTCACGCATGTCTCCACACAGAAGACACTCTAGCTGAGAATCGAACAGGACAACGTCTTACTGTGAGGTGACAATGCTACCACAGCACCACCACCGCTCACTAGGTAACTAACTGAATTCTTCTTTTCAGAAAGTAAGCCAATTTCACACTGAAATGTTACTTATCAGATGGCATTGCACCTACATTTCCTGCATCATAACATAGCCCACTGTCTGAATGTTACACTACAGATTGGAGTCCTAAAACAGTGAAACCCTGTGCTTATCATATACTACGGGAACAAAAATACTAAAGTTTGAAATACAAGTCGTACATAAACCTATGAAATCCATGAAGCTGAATGAATAAACATACAAAATTTACATACCCGCGTTATAGGGATTCCATACAGATGAACATTGAGCAGTTTTGGACAAGTTTTTTTTTTTTGTAAGATCAGGGACCCCTGCACCTCCCATGTAGGTGGTGGTGGGTGGTGCTTCATCCCACCATACCCTTAGTTATATATTTTCATTCCAAAGTTGCTCCAACTTGGAGAAAGAGAAGAAAGAGTGATCATTCATTCATAATAATGATAATAATAATAATGTTTGCCCTGTCTGCTGGATAATATGATCTTGAAGTTTACATAAAATACATATTGCGAGCCTGGTTTGCCCTTTCTGCTGGATAATATGATCTTGAAGTTTACATAAAATACATATTGCGAGCCTGTACACATTGCTACAATAGTCAGCAAGTGAAATAAAGAAAAAAAAAAGCTTGAGCAACTGAAAAAAAAAAAAACAGCCAGTAAGCAACATCCTAAACACACCAGGAGTCCAATGGTGAATTTAACTGTAATCTGACTTGGAGATAGTGGACTTCCTAAAGCTTTAAATTCATTGTATTATTAGAACAGTACCCCAGCTAGGAAGCTACCATTTGTAAACAGTACTAAACAAGCCACAGAAGCTTTTTCATACTCATGAAAGTTTGCCTTTATTAAACAATAGTATTAATTACTATATAATGAATTATTGTAATACAATGATACTAGAAAAATATTTTTTAAATCATTTGTTTATTTGTTTGGTCAGTTTTTGGCAACTAGGTAAGCTACAAAAGTTGTAAGAGCCTGTTTTCAAGGATGACTTATGAACGTTTGTTTGAGGAACTGACTTACCTCGTGTCACATAGTATGAAAGCAGAGGTTGTGGAGGTTCCAACCTGGATTTACTTATTACTTTAGCAAGTGCATCTTGTTGCCAGCTTTGTACTTTCCCCTACACTGGCATGTGAAGGTTTCATTCAAATATTTGCTTCCTGAAAGCATATTAAGTTTTATGATTGAAGGTAAAATGTGTGTGTGTGTGTGTGTGTGGGTGGGTGAGTGTGTGTGTAGATAAATAGATATGTAGACATATAATATTTACATATCTGTCTATATATCTATACACACACACACACACACACACACACACACACACACACACACACACATAGTTGAGTTTCATTGATTTCTGGCTCAGAAAAACCTGAATCTTTGAAATTTTGGGGCAGGATTTAACATAGGTTTTGCAGCAGGGTGGAATAAGTCCTGCCCCACAACTTGTATGCTTGACAAGCCAGTCTTCAATGAACTGGGCCTGGTGAGCCAGGAATTGTTGAATCCCAGTGTAATTAAACTAACAGAACTCATGTACGTAAATTAAGAGGCTTATTTGTCTATAAGTTGTTTGGGCATTCCTGAAATATATTATTCTAAAGTGACAGTATACAATACAAAATTTCAAAACATTTTTGTAAGTATAATTTTGGCCTATGGTCTGTGCCTGCTAAATCAGTCTTGTTGTATGCTTGTTAATTTTAACTACCTGCTTCATCCATAGTGTTGGCATTTGGACTTCATATATCAGAACCGCTAAGCATTATACTTTGAAAATACCTGGTGAGAAGTTTTTCTTTTTTCATGTGCAATTTACTGTTATCATTCAACTGTAAGTATTATGAGACCAACAAAATCTCAGGCCCTGCATTCCTTTGTACTCTCAAGGCAACCAATCCATCAGAGAATGATTTCTGTTTTGTGCCACATGCCGTCTGTTTTCAGGATAATTAAGTTTGTTTTTTTCTAAACTTGCTGAAAGAATTAAAGCTGCATCATTCCCTTTCTGTCACGTCTGATATTAAATCCTTTCTCCTTTGAGGCTGCCTGTCCGTTCTCATTAGAGTGGTTTAGTCTGCATTAAGATCAAGGATGCCTCCTGCCCTTAATCGCTCCTGATTGCTGCAACAGATTCAGAAAGGGAAGGTTATTAGATGCTGTCTGTGTCTGAGCATGCTCAGTAAAACATGCCTTAGCAAAAGGACAGATACTTTTGCATAAGAAAAGGTGAAGAAATTATGTCTAAGCTTCATATTTGTATCCGTGCACAATGTCTCTGTTAAACAAATTACAGAACCCTCCCTATTTAATTCAGTATTTCATTTCCCCTTTTTCTACCACTCTGTATCATCAATGTGGGACTTAATGCCTTGTTGAGTTTCTAGAACATTTTCTAGAAATAATCATTTATGTATCTGTTATATTCAGGTTACAGTCTTTGACTTTAATAATGTTAGAGTTTTATCCTGGAGGAAGAAAAATAGACTGTAGAAACAGGTCATAGAAAAAAAAAGAAGGCAGGGAGTGCAGAAATTTGACGATGCATTCACAGAAAGGTAACCTAATGAAAGAAATGCTTCTTTCCTGTTCAGGAAGACAAGAACTCCTATAGCCCGGGTTCAAACACTGCACCTGGTATAGAATGACTGGAGACAGCTGAGAGATTTGGGGATCAGCTATATAAATATGCTTTTTCAGAATGGTATGCTAAGTATACTGTCTCTGAATGGCAAGTAGCGTACTTTACAATATGGTGACAATGTACACCATATGCCTAGAATATTCCTAGAGTTTTGTAGGTGAGATTAAGTTTATTACAGTGCCTAAGACTAAGCCCTGTACAGACAATCAAATAACAATAGCAAACAAAGTAAACGTGCAATCTAACAAAAGTAGTATTTCCAAGCTTTAGGCACATGCAGGGTTAAACAGCATTCCTATGCATCATTTATGGTGTTGTTTTGCCTCTCTGCCATCAAATTGCTCATCCTAACTCCAAAGTAACTAATGCAGATCTTTCTCCACTTCCAGAAAATGATTCCTTCTTTGTGGAATACACACATTAACATGGAAGTGATGGAGTCATACAAGATGTGATCCTTTGGGAAAATTATCAGCCTGTTTCAAATCTTCCATTTATTGGAAAGGTTATTGAGAAGAGAAGATTTTATTTTATTTATTTATTTGACATTTGTTTTACCGGGAAAGTCTGACTTGGAACGAAGACAATTTTCAGTGGAGGCCTGGGGAGAAATGGTCCAGACGTATGTCTTTGTAACGTGAGAGGAAACCGGAGTACCTGGTGAAAACCCACACGAATGCAGGGAAGACATGCAGACTCCGCACAGAAGGCACTCCAGCCAAGAATCGAACAGAAGAACCTCTTGCTGTGAGGCAATAATGCCACGGCTGCACCACTGCACCGGAAAAATAAATGTAATAAATGTAAAGATAGTTTACATGAAGCTGTGTTCACACATGGCTTGTTATTTCCTTATCAGTCTGGGTTTAGATCTAGCCAAAGCATTAAGACAACCTCATTAGAGTGATTTATTATCTGATGGTGGGAGGTCAACATCCATGTGCTGTGTGGGTCCTACGTGATCTCGCTATGGTCTTTGACAGTGAGGACCACAGGATCCTTATCAAACACCTGGAACTGTATCATAAGTTATCAGGCACAGCCTCCAGTTGTTTGGCTTTTCCTTTTTTGTGATATATTTAGCAGTGCCATAAACAGGACAGGGTAAAGGGCCAGCTACCCTATGTGCAAGCCGTCATGGGGGACATGATGGCTAATGGTTATAAACTGCTCATCAAGAGCAAGTGTAGTAGCAGGAAACATTTAAGCTGCAGTTGCCAATATCACAGCTGCTTAAATGAAAGTGTTTAGTAGCTTGTACAGGGGAAACAGAAGCTTTCTGTTACAATTTAGAGGATGATTCTTTTTTTTTTCTCTTTGATAAACTCCAGTCATGGGATTGTCCAAGGTGCTACTTAATAGTTGTGGCTCTGGTACTCACTACGTACTGTTGGTTTGAATTTATAAATTTCCTACTTGCTGGATTACAGTGCACATTAAGGCTCAGTTTTTGGATTCCTTGTTGTTCACACTTTATGTGTTGCTGTTTAGGGAAATTACTGAAGAGAGAAGTATTTTCCTCCAGTAATTTGCAGGTGAGATTCAGTTCTATATCTTCTTTTCTCTGTAAGGCATGCCACATTTTCCTGCTCTAGAAGACAGCTTGGATTCATTCCTCGAGTGGATAGTTCATAGTCTCTTACAGATCAGCCTAGCTAAGGGTGAAGCAGTACCAGTACGCGTCGTCTCACTCATGTTCCTCTGCTTTCCGCACTGATTATATATGTAGGGGAACCAGTTGGAATTTGCACCTCATGTTTGTGATCTAGGCAATACTGCTGATGACAAGTATGACACTGAAGGACCAGATATCCACTGTTATCAAAGCACTTCATTTTTATTTCTCAGAGCAGATGTATATTCTGTCAGCGTACCGTAAGACAATGAGACTTGCTCTGTTTCTGTCCAATCTTGACTGCTACAATGCTCTCTATTTTGGTCTTTTGGATGGTGATCTGGGCAGCCTGCAGTGGGCACAGAACTCTGCAGCTGGCCTGCTGATGAGCACTTTAAGGATGTGCAACAGCATGCCTATACTGCGGGAACTACGTCAGCTGCTGATTGCTACCAGATGAGTAAGAGTCTTACTGTCATGTTCCATCTCCTGTGTGATCTGAGTCCTGCTTATTTGAAAGAGCTGAAGAAAATTTATTTCTCGGCTATACAACTCAGTTCAACAGGTGAAGGGCTGCTATGGCCTTAGACTAAAACTTGATTTCTTTATTATATCCTGCTACATTCCTCATGAATCAGCTACCTTCCCTGATGTCACAGTTCTCCTGAGATACCATCTTTTGTGAGGATGTACTGTGCATTTGGCAAGGGTACTCTTTCCACTTGCATAACTTTACATTTTTAATCAGAGAGCAAACTATTTTTTATTTACTTAGATGTGCTGATTTAATTATTTTGGTCTGATGAATTTTAACATTTGTGTTTATTGTTCTTTTGTGAAAAATGTAGAGGGTTAAGCGTTTTCATGAAATCAATATCTAAATAAATAAAATAATAAAAGACAGATACTTCTGTGGACTGCAGGGAACAGATACTTCTGTGTATCACTAATAGACAGAGGCAGCTCCTAAATGCTTTATCCCATGTATGTGTCCCCTGAAATTATCTATGGTATGATCCCAGTTATTCTCATTTGGAATAATAGAAAATTATCAACCAGGGGATGGGTAAGGTCAGTCTATAACAAATGGGACAGGTTATTTCAAGCACAAAAAGGAAAACTGGCTAGGATTAAAATGGACCTCAAGGGCAGCTAGCCCAGTACTTACATATGAACGTATGAAGCTATCATGAGAGTCTTACATGTCAGGGTAAGGCAGCCAGCAGTAATTCAACAAGTGAGTGAGTGTGTGTTACTTCTTCGTCCTGAAGCAATGTGATGAAACTGCTTCACGGTCACTACAAAGAATCAAACTGGTTGGGATCGCTAGTGAGTGTTGTTGTGATGGACTGCACACTTAGATGAGGTAGGGAAAGGAGTCTTGCACACATTTAGGATTTCTTATTTTTCTAGGGGTTCAAAAAGCATTCTAATTTGATATACCTGCTGATTTCATGAAGGAATGTTTTAAAATATTTTATTTTATGTTTATTTGAGAGCCATGCAAATACATAGAGAATGGTTTGTTTTTAGGCTTGAACAGTTTCCTTAGTAAGGTGAAGACAGTACTAAGCATTAATAACAATAAAAGCAAATCGCATGTAAGAAGTGAGGAGTAATACATGTAAACAGCATTGTTAGTGCAAAACATAAACTGAGATCATTTCAGCTTGATCTGAACATTTCTGCCACACTTCAAAAGAATATTTTCACAGATGATCCGTTGGCTCATAAGGGAATAATTATTGGATTAACTATATAGACTACTTTCCTTTGAATGGGATTAGTGTCCCCAGCGACCTTGAAAGAGAGTAGCTCAGAGATGCTATGCATGCACTGCGGCAATGAATTCCTCCCTCCTCGGTGTCAAGACCTCTCGAGACATTGGTGTCTCTTACTTCTGCACTGATTTTTATAAAAATACAGTAAAATACCCCGTATCTCCAATGACCATGAAACATCAATTAATTTTTTATTAACTATTATGTTACTAGGTAGACAATGTGACTGGTAATCTTGAGGCATGCCCTGAGCTCCTAAGGATCACAGATAGAGCATCACAATACATTTGCAGATGAACAGCAGAAGACAACAAAATCAACACACATAAATAATCAGTAAAAATTAGTAACAAAGAAACAGTTAATAGTAGTACAGTACCTCATAAGACAGATGTATAATATAAAGCATGAATTATTAATTAATTTTCTATCCATAAAACTGTTAATATGAATTGTGTGGTATGAACTGTAGGTAGCAGTGAAGCTAAAAGCAAAAAGCAAGTTCCTTCAAAAAAGAGTACATCCTGTTTCTTTTAGTACTGGCTCATGTGGGTTCAGCAAAAACAAAACACACACACACACACACACACACACACACACACACACACACACACACACACACACACACACACACACACACACACACACACACACACACACACACACACACCATACAGGCCAGGAACTTTAGGTGCTGGCAACCAGACTTGAATGAATGATTTAATTTTACTTAAGCTGAAACAAGAAGGTGATTATCAGGGTGAGAGGAATGCTGCTTCCCTTGCTTTATTGAAAGCAGTGACCCACTGAGAAATGGCACAGAGTTCTCTAGAAAAGAGTGGGATGAGAGGGAGGGGAAGAGAGCAAGAGACAGAAAGAAAGAAAAAGGACAAATTATTTACCAGTCATGAAGCCTCAGGTCACCTTAGCTTTCATTCAGGAAACCACGCTAATCTGAAAGATTCATTTTGTGAGAGAAAATAATAGTCGCCTCATTATTCTTGCTTCCAGGCTCTACATTTCACATGTTGTTCTGTTAGATGGATGCATAGTTTGTATACCGTATTAATGTGTTATGAGAGAAGCATTATAATTGATATTCAAATACTAAAGGTAGGTTCAAAACCAAGCTAGACTTTAACAGAACTGAAGCACTCTTTCCACAACCTGACTGCACCACTGTAAAGTCTAAAGGCTATTTCTAAGAAGTAGTGGGCCTCCAGCTTACTGTACAGCAGTATTTGCAGACATATGGGACAGTTGCCTAAAAGGTTCTACACATTGCATTTGATGTTACTGAAAATCATCTAGTATATATACGTTAAGTCTGCAAACCCCAAACCCCCGGCCCCATCTTTGTTGATCAGCCTTGCTGTAATGTATTTGGAAACTGCACTTTTATCCCTTTTGGTAAGGGCCATGATGCTATCCACTTGGGAATACTCTGTATTTTCCTGACCAGTATTACAGTGTGGCATGTTATGTTTCTCATGGTTCAGGCACTCCATTCACACATCGTCTTAGATTGATTATTTACCTTGCCAATATAGATCTCAAATCATATCTAGTATAAAGGAAGTTTCTTATTTGGTGTCTAATACCCAAACACAGAACAGTGATGTGATACAGGCAGTATGAATTACAGCTGGCTTCTTAGTCAATATTTGTGCTGCAGAATGTCTTTTATTAGGGTTTTCTTATTTTTATAATTTATATCCTTTTGATAGCCAGGTGGGTAGAATGGTCTGAGAACCTTTTTCAGCCATGGTGTGGGTGCGATGGTAATGACAACTTGTGATGAGTATAAATAAAGCCTATAAAATATCTCATGGAGTCTTACAAAAGCCTCAACAGTCATTGCTGAGGGGACGTTTCTGGATTTTCTAATTTAATTTATTTTAACCAGGTAAGTGCACTGTTTCTCCATGAATGATTTTCTGCTTTGACCCAGGCAACAAGGGGCACAAATGAAAAATATAAACATATATACATACATATGTATGTACATGGGTTTAGTGTAAGCAATCGGTTTTGGGGAGGGGAAAAGTGTTACATGCTTTGAAAAATCAGAGTGACCAAAAGCACAGCTTTGTCTAGTAAGAACAATTTCTGTTTATACTTATTTCATTGAAGGTTATTTTATGTGGACAAGAGAATATTTCTGAGTTAATTCTTCAGTATAAATCGACACGTGCAGTTGTTTACATTTTCAGCTGTTAAGGTGGGTAGCCTCAGGCGTGAACGGGGTGCAGGGAATATAGCGCACGACTTTATAATTCATACCAGTGCTGCACTCCTGTATCATCGGTACCCAGTGATAGTGCCCTCAAACACCTTGAACTCAGGGAATCCCTCCATTTGTACCACCCTGTTTACAGCTCTGATTTAGTTAGAGGCCTAGTGTATGTGAAACCAGTTGGGGTGCCATTTACAGCACTGATCATTAATTATCTGATATGTTTTGTGCAGGCACTCAGTTTTTGGGAATTGAAAGGTGTTACATATTTTGAAAAATCGGCAAAGACAGGTCTTAAGCACAGCTTGCTCAAAGCTCCTTTATTACCCAGCATATACAAAGTTACACTGAACATTACAGCTTATTCAATTATTTATTTGTTAAGCAGGGCAGTGGGACATTTTGCAAACTCATCCAAGGAGTATAACCTGAAACAAACGTAATCACATAACACAATATAGGTTACACACCATAGCAGTAAATAACGATATAATTTATCTGAAACAGTATCAGAACAGTAAAAGGTAACATAAAATGATTTAAATACTATATATATATATATATATATATATATATATATATATATATATATATATAAAGTATATGCAACTATTCAATATTATACTGAATATCCATTTGAGAAAGACAACAGTTATCCGCTTCAGATGATTTGGCTTGAGCAAATCCATACTGTATGTAGAACCCTTCCATTTTGACATTCAAGTTATATACCTTAGTGAGAAAAATGAAGAGGAGAACAGATTCCAGTATTGTGCTTTTAGGGGGTAAGGAGGTAAGAATATTAGGGCTGTTGAGAGACTGTGTGATTACTGGTGTTAGGTTAAATTTAGGAGTATAACGTGTAAAAATAGTGAAAAGTTATGTGACTATATACACGCAGACACACACACACACACACACACATTTTATATATATATATATATATATATATATATATATATATATATATATATATATATATGAGTTATTTTTCACATATATATATATATATATATATATATATATATATATATATATATAATATTACCCTGAAGGCATTTGCATCTGGCAGTTTTCAGCAGATGCTTTTTCATTTCAGTCCAACAATCTCAGCCACTTAATGTGCATTGCATTGCATGGGCTTGCATTTATGGAGCTTAGCTCACAGCTTAGTACATCACATTAAAGCCCCTTTTGTAGTTTATAACTATTTAATGACTTGTTGGGGTTACAGCATCTCATTGTCCACATACATCCAGGCCTCTGATGGTACACACACACACAGGCCTCTGATGATCTGCACACACACACACACACACACACACACACACACACACACACACACACACACACACACACACACACACACACAGGCCTCTGATGATCTGCACACACACACACACACACACACACACACACACACACACACACACACACACACACACACACACAGGCCTCTGATGATCCACACACACACACACACACACACACACACACACACACACACACACATACATATCCAGGCCTCTGATGGTCCACATACACACACACACACACACACACACACACACACACACATACATATAGGCCTCTGATGATACACATACAAACACACACACACACACACACACACACACACACACACACACACACACACACACACACACACACACACACACACACACATGCATGTGTGCCTCTGATAAGGCAGCCTGCACAGTACTGGTATACTACCAGCCACATTCATGTGTAGGTTAAGAATGACTACCAGTAACTTCACTAGGCAGTGAGTTAGGGGCTGATAAGTTCTTTCACTGGTTCTTAGCACCCTGGCATATGGGACTAGACATCTTTATGACAGTGCCTTCTGAGAAGTCAGGAGGCTAATCAGGACTGCAAACTAATTTGTCACATTTAGTATATAAACAGAGTACGGCCCCGTACTCTTGTATATGAATTCACTTCTTCAGTGTGCTGGTGACTTTTGTCCTTGTAGGCCTGTATGTCATCTGGTCAGAATATCTTCTATAAAACATCTTTGAATTACTTATTTTAATGCAGTCTGAAGCCTAGGCAATTTTGTCTATGACAAATTGTGGAGTCCACTTTGGCCTTCCTATTTGATTTATCCAGATCTTTTGGTTTTCTAATACCGTGATGGGAATGGACCCCATTCCTAAGTCAAATTATGATTAAAGGTCATGAAGTTAGTATTGTTTCACTCTTTGATGTCAGCCAGCATGGCTCTTTGCAGCAACCTCAGTGTGGCCAGTAATGACTCCTTCTACAATTCGTATGGAGTTACATGTATTGGTAACATATCTAAATATGATTGTAAACTCTTTTTTATAAGACCCATTGCTCCTACTACTATTGGAACTATCTGGGTATCTTTCTTCCACATTGCTCTTGTTTCTGCATGCAAATCCTGATATTTTATGACTTTATGTCTCTCTGTAAGCAGGGCACTTTAGTTACTGGGATTTCAATGATCAATGCTACTTTAGTCTTTTTTACCAGGCCCACTATATCTGGTTTTCTAGCATCTATCTTTTGAACTGTTGGTAACGGATAATCCCATGTGATGTAGACTTCATCATTTTCTGTGATGCTTTGTGGCTCATATTTCCAGTGTTTTTCAGCCACTTCAATATCATAATGTTTGCACAATCCCTAGAGTGTAACAGTCTCGTCACATTATTATGCCTTTCAGTACACAGTCCTTCTGTCATTAGTATGTCACAACCAACAATGAGGTGTACAACTGTTTCCATTTCTGTTTTACAAAACCTACATTTGTCTGTTTCTCCCAGATATTCAATGGACTTTGTAAACCAACGTGTACATAACCCACTGTCTTGGGCTGCCAATATTAACCTTTCATCTCTTGGTTTAAATTTGCCTCACCTTAACCATTCCTGCATTCATTCCTGATCAACATGAGATTCTTATAGGCTCACAGGATGATACTAGGCTATTGGCCCAGAGGCCCTAACAAGCCTAGCCAAGAATTTTACGCATGTTCCCAGAAAGACAGCGCCTGTTTCCCATGTCCAGCAGGAACACAGGTGGGATCCCAGGGGTGTATTTTCTGTTTCCCATGCAGTCATCCAGTTTCCTCTTAAAGAGGGCTAGAGAGGTACTCTGCTGGACATGGAGAGGGAGTCTATTCCACAGATGGGGGGGGGGGTCTTTCGGACACAAATCTATCCTGCTAAGTTCTATTAATTTCACAGACCAGGTTGAGGCTTTGTGTGCGGGTTGTACAAGTGGAGTTTGACTTACGGATATGCAGCAACTCCATCAAGACTGGGTCTGAGATGGCCTTGTATACCAGACACAGGTCACCTCTGAACAGTCTGCATTAGACTGTAGAGGGAAAGTGCTTTTAGCCTATCTGTACAGGATAGGTGTTTGAGACCCTAAATTTTCCTGGTCATTAACTTCTGTGGTCTCTCCAGCTGCTGCAAGTGCTTGGCAAGTTACATGCCGAAGGGGGCACTGTACTCGATAATGGGTCTGATAAGGAAGGAGTACAGGGATGATATGACCTCCTTGTTCCTGGATGAAATACCCTTATTTATGAGGTGGGCCATGTAGAAAGCCTTCCATACAACTGAGGCAATGTGGTGGTCAAAAGTCAGGCTGCTATCAACCTGTGTGCCCAAGTCCCTCACGACTGCCTGCATGCTTAGTATGTGGTTATTAATGTGATAATTAGTGGGGATGCCATTTTCCCCAAAAGGGATAATGCTACATTTCTTGGCATTCAGTTTGAGGCCATGCATCTGGCATCAGTCATTAGTTTGGGTAAGGCCTTCTTGCAGGATGTTCACATCACTAGGGGAATTTAAGACCATGCCCAGCTTGCAGTCATCTGCAAACTTGGTCAGCCACCGATCACTGGTTTTGGCTTGCACCTTAGAAGAGTATATCCCAAACAGCAGAGGCCTCAAGACCAATCCTTGGGGTACACCACTCTTTACAGGTCTACTACTAGAGGTGGCTTCTTCTATTTTGACTGAGTGGGTTCTATCAGTGAGACAGTTAGCTACCCAACTGGTTACATATGGGTTGATGCCTAGCTGGGAGAGTTTATTATGCCTGAGTGGGGAATAGTGTCAAAGGCTTTGGCTAGGTCAAGGTAGGTGGTGTGCACCGTCTTTCCCTCGTCCATGCCTTTGGTGACTATTTCGAAGAAGTCGACCAAGTTTAACAGGCATGATCTCCCTTTGACAAAATCAAACTGTGTGGGGTTCAATCTTTTTGAGGTTGACAATGTCCTTGTTTATATGGTCCATGATAATGTGTTCCACGGCCTTGCAAATCAGGCTAGTTAGGCTGATGGACCTAGAGTTGCCTGGGTCTGTGGACAGTCCACCTTTGTGTAGAGGGATGACAGTGGCTGTCCTCCATTTGGCCAGGAAGAAGACGGTGCTCAGGCTTTGGTTGAATAGGGTGCCTAATGGAGCTGTGAGCTCATGCCAGAGTTCATGTAGGATACAGCCAGGGATGTTATCGGGTCCCATGGAGACTGTATTGTTTTGCCTTTGAAAGGGCATTGTAGACCTGCTCTCTGGTGATGAGGGGAGGGGGACAGGTGCTGGAGATGTCCTGGTTTACTGATGGGGGAGGTGAAGTTTTCACTGAACCCGTCTAGCAGGTTGGCTATATCTATGGCGTTTGTGTATGTGGTGTTATTGACCACCAGTTCAGAGCAGATTTGGGTGTTACCTTTGAGACTGCTGAAGTATGTAAAGACGGCCTTGTGATTGTCCTTAGAGGATGTGGTAAATTTGGACTTGAAAAGCCTTAGAGGATTTCATGATTTCACCAGTGACCTTATTTGCTTGTTCAGACAAATGAGAGATTGCTTCCAACTTGGCACCTGCTCCTTCTTGATCCTGGACAGCAATTTTTTTTTACTTTTATTATAGAGTTTCTTTATTACTGCTGTCCACCAGACAGGTTTACTCTTCCTTGAGGAAGATGATTTGATCCAGTCAGGTATTGCTGAGTCCATACAGCTATGTAGGTGCTCATATATTTTTTTGGTAAAGGCTTGGAAATTAGTGCTAGTTCCAATTGAAGGGATTGTGGCTGTGAAGCTGCTTATACCAGCTCTGAGGAGACTGTAGTCACCTTTGGAAAAGTTTTTTTTTGCTTGACCCTGACAATAGGGGGGGGGGGGTCAGGGGAGATGGTGACTTCAAAAGTGATTGCTTTATGGTCAGATCTTGCCAAGGAGGTTGAAACTGTAGAGGTGCTACAGTGGCTACTCATGTTGGTTAGGACCAGGTCCAGGACATTTTCACCTCTGTTAGGGGTGTCGACCAGCTGATCCAATGCATTGGCATTAACAGAGTCGAGGAATCTCTGGGCATTCATGTTTTGGCTTGAATACATCTTCCACTCTATGGCTGGGTAGTTAAAGTCACTCAGGATCAGGGTAGAGGGTTGAATAATGATGGATTCAAGTAAGTCCAGATATAGGTGGAGTGAGCTTCCTGAGTCATGGTTGGGGGTTTGTAGCTAGCTGTGATTTGAATAGGTGTTTTTTCAACAGTTAACTGCATCCAGAAGTTTTCTATACTTGCAACTATATTTATGCTGTTTCCACATTTCTTGCCTTTTCATCTGGTCCTTCACCTTATATTCTTTCTTTAGTTTTTTGGCACATTCATTTGCTGCCTTGTTTTTATTTACTTCTGGTTTGATTTCCATTCCTTCTTGATGCCAATATGCTTCTGCTAGCCTAAGCAGGGAAGTCATCTTAGATTTATTCTCCTCATGTTTCAAAACTTTCACTAAGTTTTGGGTCTTGTGAGGTCAGCAGATATGGGTGGAGTCCCACAATTGCAGATCTATACATGAAATCAATTTCAAGGAGGCCCATCCCTCCTTCAGAATGGAGAATATATAATCTTGGTATTCACTGATTTTTATAAATCCTTTGGTGAGCATGAAGCATCCTTCTTGTTTTCCTATATAATATATATAGCGTGTTTTGGGGCCAGTCAATCACTCCAAAACTGTAAGTTAGGACAGGAAGAGAAAACTGGTTTATAGCTTGGATTTTGTTCCTAGATGTCAACACTGTTTTTAGGATTAATTTAAGTCTTCTAAAGTACTTCTTACTAAGTTTTATTAGCATTTGTTCATGTTTTATTGTTGATCCTTCATTAATTCCCAAATATTTCACTCCCTCTTGCTGAAGTTTTTTTTATATTGCATTCTTGTCCCAAACTGATGTTTTTTTGTGCTGCAGTTTTCCTGCTTTAAAGGTTGCTTTTGCACATTTATCAAGACCAAATGACATTCTTATATCATCTGAAAAAGTTTTGACAACTTGCAGTTGTGCTTTCAGTTCCTCATTTGACGGGCTATACAGTTTCAAATCATCGACAAAGTGAATATGAGAAGTCTTTGCACTTTGTTGTTTTCTAGGAACCAAGTTATAACCATGACCTAAGCTATTAAGTAAATACCTTAATGGATTAAGGGCAAGGTAGAAAAGCAGTGTGGCAGAGAGTCACCCTGGAATATCCCCCTTTGGATTTTTATCCCTGGAATAGTGAGTTGTCCTTTATCATGGCTTAATTGCAAAGTGGTCTGCCACTGTTTCATGGTCACTGTAAGGTAGTCGATCAGTGTAGGGTGTATCTTATACATTTTTAAGCACTTTTTTATTTATGAATGTGGGATACTAACAAATGCTTTTTTTGTAGTTAATCTGTGCCATACATAAATTCTTCCCCTTTTTACAGTTCTTCACTATGACTTTATTTAACAACCAATGATTCTTTGTTCCATATGACTTTCTTTTATTCCCTTTTGTTCTATTGCCATAATTGAGTTTTATTCTAAATGACTATAAACTCTGCCGGCATCAATTCCAGTGTATAATTTATACGTCATCGGAAGGCAAGTTATCCGTCTATAATTTTTAGAGTAACTTTCAGGTTCACTCTTAAGTAGGAGCATTGTTTTCCCTGTTAGCCAGGTTGGTGTCTGTTCAGAGTGTGCATATAAATAATTCTTACTCATGGCTACATCTTCGTGCAAAGATGTTAATAGATTTAACCAGAAATTAGGTATTGCATCTGGGCCTGGGATTTTCCAATTAAGAGCTTTTCTTAACTTTGTTTCAATCTCTCTGGCTGTTATTTCATCCCATTTCATATCCTGTACCTTTAAACTTCTTATTCTTTCTTTTACGTCTTCTATCCATTTAGCATCTTTGTTATATCCCACAGGATCTTCATAGATACTTCTCCAAAATATATCTATTTCTTTTTTTGGTGGTCTTTTAATTCATTTTACCTTATTTCCAAATTCTGTATAAAACTTTTTTGGGGTCATTAATAAATTGCTTATTTTGTACTTTTCCTTTATATTTATCTATGTATCTTTTAAGTTTTTCTGCCTGTGTTGAGATTTTTATAGGTTCATAGGTTCATAGGTTAGTACTAAGCTAACTGCCCTTGCGAGCCATTTTAAGCTTAGCCAAATTTCCTTCAAGGATGCATCTGCAGTCCTAACAAATGGGTTGTCCTGTCATCAGGCAGCCCTTTGGTCGGCCGGATTCCAAAGTCTGGGTCTGGCCTCGGCTGGTGTCGCACTTCACCCGACGTCATCTCTGCTGGTCTTCGGGTATAAAGGCATCAGCAGACGCCATTTTCCTCAGTCTTTCTTGCCGCGTGGCGCCCGAAGCAGAAGCTGTTCGCAAGTGCCGGTCGCTCAGATCCAGAGATTACTACTACCGAATACTACTTCGAAGACTTCTAAAAAGCTAAGTACCCCGTTGGGGACTCTTTCTTGCCTCAGCCGATGTCAGAAAAAGTAAATAACTGTTTAACTTGTGGGAAACAAATACCTCATAAAGATTTCCACTCTTACTGCTTACCTTGTTTAGGCCCAGACCACGACGTAGCAGCCTGTTTAGCCTGTGCTTCCTTCAACCGACGAACGCTTAGGCGTCGGTCGGAGTTTGCTGAACAGTTTTTCAGCTCAGATTTTGCGTACATTATGCCGTCGGATCCTCCGACTTCTCAAATTGTTAAAAAACGCAAAGAAAAAGACCGACACTCGCGGTCAGCGGTTTCGGCCGAAACCACGGTTAAGCAAACCGCGAGTGTCTCGGTTTCGGCCGAAACCGAGCAAATGGGTCAATCTTCAGCCGAATCCATGACTACTACCGAGGCTCCTGCTACCCTAGTTGAATCGGCCTCTGAAGTTTTGCCTACTAATGTGGTTCCTATAGAATTATCAGACACCATCCCTTTGGATGTCTCTACCCCAGCACGTGGTGCTGCTAGGCCTCCTGCAGCCATGTCTATTAAGGCCTTTGCCAGGGCTAAAGCAGCCAAAACTGCTAAATCAGTGCCTGTTAAGCCCCCCTCACACAGGCCCAGTTCCAGTTCCCAAATGCTTACTCTGGCAGAGGATCTCATCTCTTTAATAAGGGGATCCCAATCTCACCCAGACAGGGCCTCTCAGCCTCCAGAAAAGAGACCTAGAGCAGAGCCCCCAGAGCCAGTGTCCTCAGATGATTCTTCTGATGACTCAGACATTACAGACCATCCAGAGGCTCCTTTTTCTACTTATGAAGATTCCGATGCTGAAGAATCTATTCCATCTGCCTCTCCACCAGAGGAATTTTCCTTTGGGGAAACCTTACATGCCATGAGAGAGCAATTCCAATGGCAGGGACAAGATTTCTCAGATTCAAGAAAAAGGCTTAGGACCTTTCTACACTTACCGCAACATAGGCCCTTAGCTATACCTCCAGTTCTGCCTGTTGTGGATGATGCATTTAATGATGTTTGCACTGCTCCTGATACTTTACCTCCAGCCCCTGCCAAACCAGATAGGTTTTACAGGGTACCGGACACTCATCACCACCTATACAAGGCCCCACTTGCAGATCCCGTGACTATCTCCCAGGGGCCTAAGGCAGTAGCTTCGACCTCAGCAAAAAACCCTCTCCCTTCTGAAAGGGAATCCAGGTCCTTAGAGAGATGGGGTAAAAAAGTTTACACCTCTGCTACTCTACCAGCTAGAGCTTTGAACTGTCAGTTTCATATGATCCAATACCAAGAGTTTATGCTTGATCAGTTAACTAAGAAACTGTCCTCTGATGACTCCTTAGATAAGAAATATGTTTTAGAAATGGTGAATAACATTCAGCAGGTTAGTAACCATTCTTTAAAATGTGGCTATGATGCACTGGAGGCTTCATTTAGATCAGCCATGACTGGCACAGTTATAAGAAGGCATGCATGGTTGAAAGAACAGGTCTTGCCGGATCATGTTAAAGCAAAGCTGTTAGATGCTCCTATGGATAAGGCCAGTCTATTTGGTTCTCCTGCTCAGCAAGTAATGAAGAAAATGGAAGAGAAGGCAAAATCTGTACAAACAGTTAAAGATTTCTTACAGGTTCAGCCCTCAAGGTTTAGCAGGAACTGGCCTTCCAAAAATTGGTCCTTTCCAGACTCCTCTAAATCTCAGAGAGGCAGGAATAGGCGTTCCAGAGGCAGAAATCAATCCAGAGGAGGTGCCTACAGAGGACGCCAGTGGCAAGGCAATAACCAGCGAGGTACAGACACAACCACTGCCACTGCAACAGGACAATCACAGTGACTTGGCTCTGACACCGCCTACCAGGGAACAAATAGCAGCACCCTTAGGCAGAAAGTTAGCCTTATTTTCATAAAATTGGCACTATATCACAAAAGACAAGTGGATTTTGCAGACCATAGACCAAGGCTACAGGTTTCACTTCCACACCTTACCAGTAAAAAGAGGAATGCCAAACCTACCTCCAAACCAGAAAACAGAAGCTCTAAAGCAGATAGCTCAATTAACAAAGATGAGAGCTGTGGAAAGAGTACCACCAACAGAACAGGGCAAAGGATTCTACTCCAGACTCTTCCTAGTACCAAGAAAAGAGAAAAGTTGGAGACCTATTCTCGACCTGTCCGCCTTAAACACATTCATCATTGTCCCAAAATTCAAAATGCTGACCCTACAGCAACTTCTTCCCATGCTGGGCAAGGAGTGTTGGCTGGTAACTCTAGATCTCAAGGAGGCATACCTGCACGTCCCCATACGACCAAATTGCAGAAGATACCTCAGATTTCTTGCAGGATCAGAGCATTATCAATTCTCAGCATTGCCCTTTGGCTTATCTACTGCGCCCAGAGTATTCACAAAATGCATGGCATCAGTAATCGCTCATTGCAGGCTACAGGGAATCCAAATTTATCCATACCTGGACGACTGCCTGATACAAGCGGACAACAAAAGCAAGCTGACAAAAGACTTACAAAGAGTCATTTGCTTACTACAAGCCCTGGGATACACAGTCAATTTAAAAAAGTCAAGACTGACACCATCCCAAACAAGAACATTCTTGGGTGTGGAATTGGACACAGTAAAACAGATGGCATTCCTAACTGCAGAAAAACAAGAACAACTCCCTCTTTACTTCTTGGCATTAACAAAGCAGAACAAACTAACAGCAAGGAAAGTACTACAGGCCTTGGGCTTCATGGCATCATGCATAATCCTGGTTCCCCATGCCAGACTGCATATGAGAAAGCTACAGTGGTACCTAAAGAATTTATGGTCTCAACACAGGCACAGCTTAGAAACCGAAATACCACTAATCCCATGCCTGAAACAAGAGTTCCTATGGTGGGCTCAAGCATGTCAGTCAAACCCAGGCTTGCCCTTCCACAACTTTCAAGCAAGCCAAACCATCACAACGGACGCCTCAGACCTAGGTTGGGGGGCACACATGCTGGACAAATGCATACGGATTATGGACTCCAGACCAGCTGCACCTGCACATAAATCAAAAAGAAATGCTGGCAGTAAAACTAGCAATCCAGAATTTCAGACCATTCCTCAAAGAAGGCCATTTAATGATAAGGACAGACAACACCACAGTCATGTGGTACATCAACAAACAGGGAGGCACTCATTCATACCCCCTATGCAGAATGACTCTGGACCTTTGGAATATGGCTCTGAGCTACAACATCCAGTTACAGGCAATATTTGTACCAGGAAAAGAAAACATCCTAGCAGACATGTTAAGCAGAACTACCTCGGATGCTCACGAATGGATGCTACACCCGGACATCTTCAAGGCCATCACAAAGAAATGGAGAATGCCACAAATAGACCTATTCGCATCCCCACTCAATCACCAGCTCAAGAAATTCTGCACAAGGACATACCACCCACTTGCATGGAAGGTGGACTCTCTATCCTTCAGTTGGAAAGGCCTGACAGCATATGCATTTCCACCTCTTCCTTTGATGCACAAGGTACTACTGAAAATCAAAGAGGAACGTCCAAGGATAACTCTGATAGCTCCAAATTGGCCAAGACAACACTGGTATCCATTGCTGAGGAGCATGTCTCGGGGGAGAACGTGGACACTACCCCTGATGCCTTTGATGTTAACTCAGAACGACTACAACATCATGCATCCAAACCTAAAAACTCTGCAACTGACTGCCTGGAACATTACATAACACCAACTAACCCAGATTTATCCCAAAGGGTTAAAGACATTATCCTTGAGGCCCGCAGACCTTCAACAAGAAGGAACTATGCAGGAAAATGGAAAAGGTTTGTCATTTGGAGTACTGAAAGAGGAAAAGATGTGTCAAAGATAGATATTGCCAACATCCTGGAGTACTTGGCAGAGCTTCTCCATACAGGCCTGTCCTATTCATCCATCAAGATACATGCATCAGCTATTTCTGCAGAATACAGCTTCGATCCCCCTGTCATCTCACATCCTCTACTCAGGCAGTTCCTCAGAGGAATCAAGAATGTAAAACCTCCTAGGAAACCACCATTACCAGCATGGGACTTGAACTTTGTGCTAGAAAAATTGACACTCCCTCCATTTGAACCAGCAGCAACAGCAGATCTTCACCACCTATCCTGGAAAACTGCTTTCCTACTGGCAATTACTTCAGCAAGAAGGGTTTCGGAACTACAGGCCTTAATGGCAGTACAACCCTTCCTAATCTTCCATCAAGATAGAGTGTCCATGAGAACTAATCCTACATTTATGCCTAAGGTGGTATCCAGAGTGTCTCTAAACCAGGCAATCCACCTACCTACCTTCTTTCCCAATCCACAGAACAGGGGGGAAAGACTGCTGCATACCTTGGATGTACATAGACAGTTGCGCTACTACCTGGACAGAACCAAGGGCAATAGAAAAACTGACCAGCTTTTAGTAGCTTATGCAACAGGAAGGGAAGGAAAAGCAATTTCCAAACAGACAATCTCCAAGTGGATAGGAAATTGCATAAGATTCTGTTACTCCTACCATGGAAAGCAAATTCCACAGAACATAAGACCTCACTCTACAAGGGCTACAGCCACTACCACAGCTTTCTTACGAGGAGTGGCTACCAAGGACATTATTGAGGCGGCTACTTGGACCTCCGTGCATACATTTGCCAAGCATTACAACTCACCTCTATACTCTAGATCCCGAGCAGGGTTTGCCACTGCTGTATTGCAAGGGATCCTAACTACACCATAATTCTTCTTCCTCCTCCCCTAGTTTGGCTATGGTATTCTACCCATTTGTTAGGACTGCAGATGCATCCTTGAAGGACATAGTACAGTTTTGTACCTACCATAAATGTAGATGTCCGAACAGGATAGCATCTGCAGTCAGGATTACCCACCCTCCTTCCCCTCTGTGGTACTCCTAGGGTATTTACCCTCCTAATAGCTAGCTAGGGGGGGATCTCTTATGGTGTATTTGTTTGTATATATGTACATACATGCTTATTTTTGTGTTTGCCTACTATTTTTTTTGGAAACATTGGCATTTATCCAAAATTTAGTTTTCCAAGAGGGCAACTGGCATCTGGGGCAAGAAACACTGAGGAAAATGGCGTCGGCTGATGCCTTTATACCTGAAGACCAGCAGAGATGACGTCGGGTGAAGTGCGACACCAGCCGAGGCCAGACCCAGACTTTGGAATCCGGCCGACCGAAGGGCTGCCTGACGACAGGACAACCCATTTGTTAGGACTGCAGATGCTATCCTGTTCGGACATCTGCATTTATGGTAGGTACAAAACTGTACTTTATCCCTTGTGAGACTCAAACCCTGCACTTTGTGTTTGTAAGGCAAACACCTTAACCATTAGGCCATCCTCCACATATTTATTATTTGCAATAGTGCATGATAGAGCCTGATCTGTTCTAATATTGCACATTGCTTTTATCACGTCTATTTTTCTGAGTATTTTTGTTGATCTGTCCCCTCTTCTATACTCTTCTAATAGTGACACTTCTTGTCTTAGTTGCTTTATAGTTTTCTCTATTCAATACTTCCATGATGGTATTCCATTTCTCCCCTTTCTCAACCTCACTACCCTGTCTTCTTGTGGTAGAACTTTATCTGTTATTAATTTAGCTGCACAGTAATATATCCTGTTTACTTCTGTTACATTGCATGAATCTCTATGGACAGTCCTAATTACTGTGTTCATTTGTTTTATCAAACTTCTGACTTTTTGGGTTTAATTGACCTTCTGCTGTCTATTTCTTTCATTGATCTTAATATGTCTATCTATCTTTATTAAGTCAAGCAACTCTTCTCATAGCTCGGTTTCTTCTAGACTAAGGGCACATTTTTGTTTTCCATTTCCAGTGGGTATTCTATAAAAAAGTTTTATTGCATCTTCCTGTGGCACATTCTCTTCCGTTTCATTCTGTGCCATCTGTTGCCCTGTCATATGAGAACTCTTAACTACATCAGAGATTCCAGTTTCCTGTTCCTTCCCTTGCTGAGCAGCTGCAAGTGAATGCTTATACTGGTTTTCTGTGGAAGGCGTCAAAACATGTTCATATGGCACCTGACCAATTGCTTCCCATTCCACTGGTTTCCCCTTAATTTTGAGTTCCATTGCTCTGTCCTGTTGTGGTGCTTTCTGAATTAGATTTTCTACACTGAATCTTTCACTTTGGAGGTACTTCATGACCTCAGTTTCTATTTCTTTAACTTCTCCATTAATAATCTCCTTTTCTACTTTTCCTCTTTGTCTTCTTATTTTTTGTATTGTAAAGTTTTCCATGTCCAGATGCCTTTGCCTGTATTTCTCTTCAGTATCTTTGGTGCTGCTCTTTTTCTATTGATTATTTTGCTTTCTCCTTTGCATAGATATTGCACCATATTAAATCTCTTTTTCTTTACCATCTCTATATTTTTTCAGATGTCTCCCGATCTACCTGCTTCTCCTTACTTTGAGGACTCATTCCATCATGCTGTGATGTAACCTGTATTAGACCTTCTACATGAAATCGTTCACTTCACAGGCACTCCATAACTTCAACTTCTATTTTTTTAAACTCTACTTTACTAATCTTCTTTTCTACATTCCCTCTTTGTGATATTATTTTTTGAATTGTGAAATTTTCCATGTCTGGATGCCTTTGCCTGTATTTCACTTTGAATATATTTGGGGCTGCCTTCTTTATGATGATTAATTTGGCTTTCGCCTTTGCATAAATATTATACCATATCAAATCTCTCTTTCTTTCCCATGTCCATATTTCTTTTTTATACTTTTGAAAAATATCTAAGTTTTTTTGTTTACATTTTTGTACTTCTTCAGATCCTTCTTTTTCCAAACAGATCACAGTTTCTTGATCTATATACAGTTTTTCAAAAATCTTTTGTATTAATGATTAGAAATTTTTATTTGAAGCTTCTGACATTTTTTTATTGCGGAAGTATTTTTCTTTCTTCTAGTTTATCTCTTAATCTTTTTGTATATCATGTGTCTGGAAATTCTGGGCTTTTTGCATAATAATAACAATACATAATTTCTTTCTTATCTTGAATAGTCCACTCTATTGTCTTTATGGCTCTTCTTTGGCCTATCATTTTTTGTGATTTCTGTGGACTGCTACTTTCTTCTACAACATGGGGGCCATCCAGACCTCTTTGTGGGATTGCACAGGTACCTTGAATTATCTTCTTGGAATGTTCTGTCCTTACAAATTTGTCCTGCTGGAGTTGTTAGAACTTCTGTTTACCTTAAGCTATCTAAATTCAGGCTCTATTTCATCAAGTACAGTTTGATTCTAGTATGTTCACTCAAGAACAATTATGCAGGTGTCCGTCCTATAGAATATCTTGGAGTTATTTTGTACTGTGGCAGAAAAAAGGAATGTCTTCTTTCTTTTCAAAATGGTATTTGCTGTTTTATTCATACCTGTTATGAACATCTGTAGAGCTGTCTCAACTAAATCATTTCTTGCTGGTTGGTTTGATGCATCAGTGGAATGAATTATTCTATTCTGCTTATAAAATGATTAAATCATTCTAATGTAAATGGCATTCTTTCAAGTAAGCCATAAACATTGAACAATTATCTCATTTGTTTGCTGGTAGTTTGAGATCTGACTTCAGGAATACAAAATACTTGACCCATTGTGAATGTTATCCATAAGACGTTTTGATAATATTTTTTCATCACCCACGAGGCAATTTACAGGTATAATATTGTCTAGGTATCTTCTATTCCATCTCTCATAGTACACACTCTGATTCCCAAATGTATAATGGTATTTGTTCATAGGTTCATAAGTAAATACTACACTAGCTGACCTTGCTGCCCATTGTAAGCCTAGCCAATTTCCAATTTTGTGCTCAAAATAGCCTATCCCATTTGGTTATAAACTGGCCTTACCCATCCCATGGTCAATAAATATATATTACCCCTAATAATAATAACTAGGATGATACCATAGATAGTTTGAGGGGAGCCATGCATGGGATAAAGCATTCAGGAGCTACCTCTGACCTGAGTAGTATGGGGCAAGCTTGGAGCAAATTTTCTGTTTCCCATCCTTAGAGCTGAGTTGTTCTTGAAAATTGGCAGGGATGAACTTTGTTTTATGTGGATGCGGAGACTGTTCCACAGCACTGGCATCCTCTGTGAGATATACCTGTCCCTCCAAAGCATTCTATTGATATTGCAGAAGAGGTTTAGATCCTTAGACTGAATATTGCTTATGCCATTTGACTTACTGATGTGCACTAAATCCATTAGTAATGGGTTGAAGGATACCTAGTATGGCAGACACAGGTCACTTCTTAGTAGTCTGTAAGATACTGAGTAAAGTGACAGGGCTTTGAGTTGCCCCATGTAGGACATGCTGTTGATGTATCTTCTGTTCCATCTCATGTGTCACACACTATTTAATTTATGGGTGTGTAAAATGATATTCATCTATGTATCTATGGTTCATCTCAGATGACATAAACTCACTACCACATACTTTTGATTTGTTCAACTAACTTTGGCCTCCAAACAGTCTTTCTAAGTAGAGTTTTCATTTTAGTAATTCTGGGGTAACTTGCATTGAGTTCTTTCAATACATTTCTTCTCAACTTCCATACTCATGTGCCCCATAAGACATAGCCTTTCTGCATTGTATGTCCAAATCTTGTTTCTTAAAACATTTTCATACTTTCACCAATCCTTTCTGATAGCTAACGCCACATCACAAACATCTAACACTAGTGATAGTTCTGGTTTGTTCTAGTTATAAAGGCTGTCAAATAATTTCTAAATGGAATATCCTGAAAATAATCTTGTATGAAAGCATTCGCTTACTCTATGATTCCTTCTGTAGCTTTATTGATATTTCACATAGCAGAATTCTTGACAGTCCATCAGCACTCCCATAACTTTTGAAATTTTACACTCAGTTTGATCATTTTAGATTAACAGTATTTGAGTTCTCCTCTGAATTTCCACTGTAAGTAAATTCTTACACTTAATAGTATTAAGAATGGTTTGTGATGAGTAACCAACTTGTGTTTGTTGTTTTTTGGGTACTAACAAGGTAATGATGCAATTTATTCACTCAGATATACTTCCCTCAGCTGGCAAAAAGGATGTTGATATCGAATTAAGCGGTCATTCATCCGCTGATGATATGACACGACATGTTGACTCACTGTACCTGTGTCACTTGGTTGAGCTATCTTGTGCAGGTGACACTAACAACAATTGATCAGACTGTCTCAACACTTTATCACACATCAGCATTTCTTGACATGTTTTCTTTAGGTCAGTCCCATTGCCAACTCACATGTCCTTTCAGCAGACTATATAGTGGTGATTACACTGAACTTAGATATGCATGAACTTTCCATAACAGTTAACCAGAAGCCTATAATCTTTCCCACATGAAGCGGAGAAGGAGAGCTTCACAAATTGCCTTTACTTTCTTTTGAGAAGGTATATCCATTTTCTGGTCAGCATATATCCTGGACATTCAGTTCGTTATTTACATTTTGATTTTTTTTTTAACTTTCAGTCCATAGTCATGTAGTCTTTTGTAGTACTTTATGTAAGTTTCCCTAAATTATTGATTTCTGTTTTTCCAGTAATTATTAAATCATCCAAGTAGACTGTTACATTCAAATCCCTGAATCAGTTTTCTGTTATTCTTTGAAAATATATGGTGTATCTCTCTCAGAAACCTCTGTGTGTGTTAATCACTGCATACAATTTACAATAATAGCTGAGTAATAACTTTCCCACTTGAGGCCACATGAGGATGACAATATGTCACCGCTTCATATTGTCGCTTCATAATCATCACAAACACATTTGCATTATACCTTTTTACAGCACAACAGTTGGAGATACCCTCTTATTGTACTTTAGCTTTATAGGACTAATGATACCATCTCCCTGAGGCCTTTCAAGTTCTTTATTCACTCTCTTTCATTACAAACAGGACTAGGTTTTATTTTACAGAACTTAGGAGCCACACCCTAATTCACCAAAATGGCATATTTAAGACTGCAGATCGTTTCATGTTTCTCTTTAAATATTTACTCATGTATATATATCATTCTTAAACTGGTCAGTCTCCTACAACATGTGATGGCTCACAAATATAACTTGCTTCTGGTTTAACACTAATGGCAACAGTGTCTTACAGGCTTGCCTGTCCTAGGTGAGATCAAAAGGTGGGCCGGGTGCACTGCTGTTGATATGAGATGAGAATCCCATGCTTAAACATACTAGGGACATGAATCAAGAGATGTTTTTGACCATAATGGCTTGACATCATTGCAACTCAAGTTGCTGGGGCAGAGTATGGGGTAGGAGGTATAAATAAAATATCCCTGTGGCTGCAAGTATGATGCCGAAACAGGATGCCTCAATCTCCTGTCATACAATGGGAGGGGTTTAGACCAGGTCTAGGCAATCCTGATTTACTTCCAAAATCCAAGATGGAGAATTGGCACCAGTTGCAGCTTATGGTCTGCTCCAGAGGGATCAAACATGTATTAAAAATGCTGCTGTAAAATTTGCATTACATTGCGTCACCCAACCTTGAACCAAAGTCACAATTTACAGCACAGTTACAATTCAGCAATATTTTAAATCATCATCTCACTGGACTCTGGTTGCAATGACTAAAACAAAATACTTAAGTTACCAGTGGTTAGGCTCAAAGTATCCTATGACATTTTCATGATCTGCCCCTGGATTCATCCATATGTTGCTATGGCTGAATCAGATTCTGAACTAATTCAGATAACTACATACTTATAATGCTGGTTGATATCACAGCACATTTCTCCAAATGAACGTTTTGCACAGTTTCCTTGCATACAGTTTGTGAACTTACTTTTACTTGCACAAATCATTAAACTGCAGAAGAAAACTGCAATACCCAGAAAAAGCCTATCTGGATATGGGACATGTATGCAGATTCCACATATACATTGACTAGAGGTCAGGGATAAACCTCAAATGAGGCAGACACTTTAATTACTAAGTGGCCATGCTGCCCATATGGATACAGCTGAACATTCTTACTCAAACATTGTAACAAAAACATGGTTCCAAGTGGCATCTGTTGTAGTGTTGCTTCCTTTGGGAGACATCCTTAGTTATTTATCCTTATTTTCTATCCTTTTAATGTAAACACACACACACACACACACACACACACACACACACACACACACCAAAACCCAATACAATTTCTTTTTTGGAAGGGGCAAGTCCTTCTGTAGCCCTCACATCTCCTGCTAACTATATATAATAACTACAAGATCATACAACCATAGGGAAAGGGCATATTCCTAATCCCTGCCACCAGTCCAATGAAGATTTCCTGAACTAGACTATTTTAAAGACGCTACAATTCATTATAGTTCTCTTTTTCTACTAGTTTTGCTAAGACGAACATGCTTTTATTCATCTTCCTTGTAAATATACTGATACCAAATCTTGAAAAAGTATTGATTGAGTGTTTCTGATACCATCATGGAATTGAAATAAGGGTCTGTCTTGTATATTGGCCAGATCACACACAAAAAAGCAAATCCGAGAAAACATTTGAAAACCTTTACCAAGCAAATGGTTGAAAATTACAAAAAAATATATTTTTTTGCAGGGGCTGTGACTCCTTCAAAATGCTGAAAGATTGAATTTGCCCCTTCTCCACTGTTGTGCAATCTTGGAGTTGATATATATAGTTAGCAGGGGATGTGCAGGATGCACCCCTCCACATGAGGA
Organism: Protopterus annectens; assembly: GCF_019279795.1. NCBI lineage: Eukaryota > Metazoa > Chordata > Ceratodontiformes > Protopteridae > Protopterus > Protopterus annectens. The sequence continues at coordinate 746,430,520 of NC_056747.1, read as the reverse complement.
GTGCAGGGGGGCTTGCCCCTGCATTAAAATGTGTTCAGTATTTTGCATTTTTAGTCTTTTGGAATTCAGCCTTTTAGTTTGTCAGTCTTCTGAAGTAGACCCATATATATCCATATTGCAGCTGTACTCAGAATTTGTTTACCATTTGTACCTACTCACAAACCAAACTGAACCAAAACTCTTAAGTAATTGGCCTTTTCAAGTGTCCCATTTTGAAAAGGAATCTGTACTGTTTATTCCTGTATTTGTATGAGCAATTTTTTAATTTATGATTCCACCTGATGACCAGAAAAAGGGTAACCGTGTGCACAGACCTCTCTGAGAATTTTCCAACTTCAGCAATTTAAAATCAGCATTCTATATATTAATTCTTATTATGTCTTTAAAACAGTCTGACTTGTACTGTAGTCCCAGGTCACCATATGCCTCTGAATTATTTTTAAACGTTACTGTGTTAAGCCTTTTCATTTTTAAAGTTTTCAGATAGATCATGTTTTCGTATTTATGTTCAATGACTTGACAACTATTTTGAACATCTTATTTTTACCTTTACACATTGCAGGGAAATGTATTTTTCGAGCACATAATCTAACAGATTGATTAAATGTAGGCCGTGACTTTCCCTTATACTTCCAAAACTGAACAATAGTTCATCTGTAGTCCATTTTGATTGTCACATCGCTTGTTTTTCATATCCATTACTATTGCAATACATCCTGACTTTTCTCATTACAGACTTTTTATTTGATTAACATTTTGTTTTGCAGATCTTCTTTTCATCTATCGATTCTTTTAATTAGGTACCAATAAGTCCCATATTCTATGCATATTCACAGCTTTTGATGATGTTCAGTCTGTTTCTCTTAATGACCTGCACCTTTTTAATTATTGATTATGTCACAAATTATTCTCTTATTATTCTATATCTTATTAGTGAATTATGCATCTCATCAACCTCAAAGAGTTTGGTTCTGTTCTACAGCTTAGTAACACAAGTATAATTAACCTTTTTGAGCTGTTGCAAATTAAATGTCACATTCTGTGAAGGCTCTCAGTAATGCCTGCTCTTTATCTAAGTGCTGTTGTTTTTGCCTTTCTCCTACTGAAAAAAATGTAAAATAAAATAAATTAATAAGTAAAAATAAAAGCCTTTAATACTTCTTTCCCAGCAGCATGCAGGAATGCAACATAATGAACCATTCCCTATTTCTTTGCTAATCCACAAGCAGAAAGGAATGAGTCAAATTTCTTGACCAAAAGCTTTCAGTTTTCTGTTAAGTTTCTTTCAACTGAAATGTTTCCTGATGGTTGCAGTCGATCTATATTTCTACTGCGAATTATATTTATATTTCCTTTCAAGGGTTTCTATACTTGAATTTCTTAAGTTTTGCAGCTGTGTTTCTTATGGTCATGCAGGCGTTTCTTTATCTCTAACACCATTGGGTTTAGGTAGTAAGTCAAGGCACAGGGTATGTGATGTAGCCTCACTGAGGTGTGTACTCAACCTAAGATTTTCTGTAGAAGAAATGCATAGCTCATCCATTAAAGCTATATATTGTACCTAAAACAGGTGATAGTAATATCTAAATTAATGCTGATAATGCAGATCTTACACTGTGTACATAGAGATATGAATATTCTTATTAAATAACAGGTGATAGTTATATCCAAACTAATGCTGATAATGCAGATTATACACACTATGTATAGATATAAGAACATTCTTTTGTTTTTTTTTTTTTGTTTTTTTTTTTTTTAATTCTATTGTTTTATTCATCATAAAAGACGGACAACCAACAGTAACAGTATATACACAAATAATAAAAATACACATAACTTTAAAAACAACTATGTACAATTATACATTGCCCAACTATGTAAAGAAAAAAGAAGACAATATAATATTTGGTAATATCTAAATGAAGCATGTAATCAGGCTAAAATAAGTTCAAAAAGTATTCTCCAAAATTCTTTAAGAAATGGTTTGTGATTCATGTTGTGGAATAAGTATTTATTCCCCAAATCAAATAGATGATATATTACATGCTTTCTGGAGTTGCAAATGTACTTACAGGTTATGGTGTGCCTTGAAAGTTTTATTGGAGAAAATTGGCTACGAAAAATCTACTCTCTCTTGGGAATTTACTGTTCTCCATATCTCACCTCCAGGGTTACCTGAGAGGAACTACAGAGTTTTGATATCTATATTCATGTTAATTAAATACTATATTTCCTTGAACTGGAAAAATAGGCAAATTTTATCCTGGGAAGGGTTCAAGACCCTAGCTATTAAGAACATTCTTATTAAATAACCTTTTTATGGTTATGGCGGAAAAAGCTGACAATGGTCACGTTTAAGTGTACATAAGCAGTATTGACCCAAAATGTTCAGTGGGTGACAGTAGCAGCAGTATAAAATTACATATAGAAAATATTTCTGCTACTTCCCCTTCCCCACCTTTTCCTCCATTCTCCCTCATCCCTCGCCCACAGCCCCCCCATCCTTGGAATATATTTCTATATATTGTCAATACCATTTGATTTATGTTACTGTTTTTGTGATGCCTTATGTTTAGTGTGCTTTTTGCTGTTTGTCAGATTGCACTTGTTACCTTCTCCCAGGATGTGCCTGAAAAGTGTCTATTTTTTCAGTCATCTACCGTAGTTAGAAAGAACAAATAAAATAAATAACTAAAAAGACAAATAAAAAAGATCTGGGTATACCCCTGGTCATATGGAAAAATCATAAACATGTGCTCACACATATCTTTTAGGTGAACAACAATGGCAGTTTTGAAAGACATTGCAACAAACCTACAATTGTATCTTACTATAAATCTTTCTATCTCATCCCCGGTGGTACTGATGGCTAAATAGGAGGAACCTTCCATGAGTTGTGGAGTAAACAACATGTCTTAAACAAGGGACTAGCGATATATAAGAAATACATGACAAGCAAATAGAAACTGAACTCTCCCCATGTTCGCACATGCTGTGATGAGGACAGTTATCTAAAACACTTGCATCTTGCACAAATCAAACTAAAAAAACTTATGAGAAAATCAGTAAAAGTGCCCTTCAGTTTTTTTCCCTTATGCTCAACTCTGGCATCTTAGGATTTTGACTTTCCACTTTAATAACGATTCTAAAGTAATCTGTCTACTACGATGTGTGAGCTTTGAGGGAACCTGCTTTATCTTGTCATTTTTAAAACATGATTTTTTAATTGTCTCTTGAATGACGCACTAAATGTTTTATATAACCTGGATTATGCCATGCTGTCTAGTGTACAGTTATAATATAGGAAGGTCTCACAAAGAACAAAACAGATGGACTTGTGTGAGTAAAATTAAACTTTTCAGTTATTAAATGAGAGTGCAATAATTTAATGTATCTGAATTTAGTTGACAGCCGTTGATGCTGTTTAATTTTACTTTTCATTTTTTTATTCTTCTATATAAAGTCTCTCAAGAGTGTTATTTTCAAAATACTGAGGGTGATTTACCTGTTATATTGTATGCAGCTTATATATTCATGTAGAGTAAGGTAACTGAAGTCTTAGCTTAGCCCTGGTACATAAAGGAAAAAGACACTGTCAATGCCCCAGATGACTCGAATTTGATTAATAGCTTGAGCTACTGGAGGAGTCGAGCAGGGATGATGGCAGTGACCACCTTAGCACACAGAGATGGTGAGCTCACTGCACCATTGACCTCGGCCAGAGGACTGAAGCAATGTGGACATGCAGCTATGGGGTGGAAATTGCAGGCTGATATCCTGACAGGACGTAGGGCTGGAGTGATTGAAGGTCCGTCTTAAGGGTGTCCACTGAGTTACAGCACTAATTACACTTATCAGCCACCAAAATGAGAGATTAGGCCAGCTGGAGGGATGTCCTCAGACTGGCAGTTTGGCCTGCTCCATTCCACCTGACTCTTGCATCAAGGAATGAATGAACTAATGAAACTTTCAAAATGGTCTGAGAACAAATGAGTCATAAGGCTTATTTATAAACCAGAAAATATAGTGGTTCTAAGTAAGTCACTTAACCAGACAGTGTTCTTTGCTTGACCCTGAAAAGGGCCATTTGTGTTCAAGCGGTTTATCTGGTTAGCAAACGTCTTAAAACAAGTCAGCCTTGCTGTCTTCAGAGGAGCAAATGGGCTAACGGGATTAGATACAAGAGTCAAAGGGTTGATCGGTAGGGAAAAAAGATAATTCAAATTATGCATGTTGTTGCTTATTATGATAGGATAATTATTCCAAAGGAAAGTAGGTTGCTACTTAAAATAAAATATAATTTTTCTAGAAAATTGTACAGCTCTAAAAGTGTCAGTATAGGGCTTCTCATTTCTTCATGATTGCCAGGGCTTCTCATTTCTTCATGATTGCCATGGCTTCCTTTCATTTTCTTTCTTTTTCAATCTAAATTACTATTATTCTGAAAAATGAGGAGCTTGTGTGGGAGAAAAAAGAGGTAACTTTGCACATTACATCATACTAAGTCACATAAACTTTTAGAATTAAAAAAATAGTTTTTAGAGGAGCACTATTGTCTGCCAACTTTAAGTACTCTGCCTAGAAACGTCTGCAGATGATTTTATGGAGCATTCCTTTTAAAGCTTTCTCAAAAGGGGTTCTTACTCTACCATTTAAATGTACAATTTTTGGTTTCATCTTGTCAATCTGATGAACAAAAATGGTTGTTATGCAATGTTATTATCAGTTCAAGTTCTCCCAATGAAAAGTGAAGACCGTGCACCATACTCAGTAATAAATGCCCTTGTACAATCATAATAAAGACTTCAAAGTACAGAATGAATACACATTTCAATCTATATTTTGTTCCCAGTACTTATTGCTTTTTCCCTCTCTAGACTTTTAGCTAATATTAAGAAAGGTCAAAAGAAATGTCAGCAGGAGAAAGAAAATCAAATTTGAAGGTTAAACACTGCTGCTCGCATGTCCCATTTTTTAAATAAATGGATGATACATGAGGAAATATTCAAAATAAAAGGTGCACATTCTCTAAAAGTGAGAGGACCATAAGGCCCTTTGTTTTCTGTGTGGCATATTGTTTTTATGGTACCCTCTGAAATAAAAATAAAGAAGATCAGTGTAAGAGAGATGTTTAGTATATTCTTAATTGACTTGCTTTATTCAGGGTTCTGCTTCTGATATGAATAGTGTAATAGATATTTGTTCATTCTCACATGTCAGGAAACCTGAGCTGTACCTGACCTTTGCTCTTTGAACTTGATAGTAGCAACAACAGTAGAGCTGTACACCATTAATTTGCACACTGCTCTATATTTTAACCTGTTATAACTGAAATCAGTACTTTAAGTGTTGACTACAAATATATATATATATATATATATATATATATATATATATATATATATATATATATATATATATTTAGTTAGGTGGGGTGTGGGGGGCTTGGACAGGTTTGATTTACTTCTGTTCATTTGCTTTGTTTTTTTTTTTTTTTGTGGTGGCCAAGTGGTTAGTTTCCCAGAGTAAAGGTCCAGTGATTTGGGTTTTAGTTAAAATAAAGTTTTCGGCAAAGTCGTATCATGGATCTGATTTTCGCGTAAGTGACATTTTGATAATACAAAGTAAACCCATATATACATAAAGAAGGTTTCAATGCAGATTGTTGATTGCCCATGTGAATAAGTAGTATATGTTACTACCTGTTAAAATCATATTATATCGATTTGTGCATCAGTCGATTCACAGTTCATCAACCATTGCACTGTAAAGTAGTGTTGTCACTGTGGTCACAGTGGTTCAACTGTGGAGTTAATCTAAACAAGTGAGGGAGTAGGGGGATAGATCCCCTACATAAATGCTTTTATTCTTTTATTTTGATGTGTGGGAAAAAAGAAGTTATGTCTTACCATAACATTCCATCTGTATTATTCATCTTCATTCATTTATTACTGATGGGTGTCGGTTCCGTTCTCCACCACAGTGACTACAAAATGTGTCACGATAAGATATAGTGTTTGCTGTACTTGTGTAATAAAGTCTGATTCTCTGTTCATAAGGCTGATGAATTCTGCATATGATGTGTTTTTGTCAATGAAGTATGATTGGGTGATATTTTTGCATTGATGAATGATAATACACCCAGATACTGATATAAACACGCATTTTGTAATTGCATGGCAATGGATGCCTTGGTCATTATGACGATTCTCAAGCACATATAATTCAGTTTCACATTTTGCTATGCATACCACCTTATTTCTTTACAGTCTCAAGACATTGCTTTTGGGGGTTATTTAGTATTAGTTTAATTACTCTTGTTTTGTAAATTGCCCATATATATATATATATATATATATATATATAGAAGAACATTATGCACTGTTGTTTACTGATATGGAGGTTTTATGCACACACAGTAGCCACTACAACCATTCAACAATCTTACAAAAAATGCTAGTGTTTGTTCCACTCACCAGAGGAGGTTCTACACCTTAACAGCCTTTTGATATAACCTGTTGTTTTGCAAAACACATAGAGCAAATTGGCTTGTGCCTACAAGTTGTAATGTGGTTCTGAAAGGGTTTGTGTCACAGTGGTGAACCTCAATCTATCACAACCACTTCCAAAAAGGAAACAAAAATGAAAGGCAAAATAATTAAAAACATAAGCATAAAAACTACTAAGAATTTGAATCAACAGAAATATTCGATAAAAACTGGACCATTTTTTTTTTTGCAGGGGGTTTATGTACATGAGAGAGGCTTCACCCCCCCATATGCCCCAGACTGCACACATGTGCGAAAGTTAGCAACTCCACAAACTGTGCTATGCTGTTGTAGCACAATTTCTTTTTAGCACAAATAATATCTCTATGCTTCACTACCTCAACGGAAACAGCATGTGTTTAGACTATACCTTTCAACTCAGATTCATTTCAACTAGCTACTGTACATTAACCATACATGTCCTCTTTTGAAAATCAATATCTACTGGGAACAGAGTGATTTTTAAAGTTTTTTTTAATACTGTGTTTGAAGGCAGGAGTTATAGACATAGTTTACATGAGAGGCAAATACTTATTTTGCTAGTTTGTCATTGCTGAAGTCATCTTTTTATAACTACTCTAATACACTATAAAATACCATAACAGCCAAAAAAGTCAGATTTTGGAGAAATACAAAAGCTAAATTAAACTAATCTGCACCATATCTTGAAGATACAAAAAATAGGGAGTTTGAAAAGTTCATTTGGGAAACTGTCAGAGTTAAATAACTTGTTTAGACTCTCATGGTGTGGTAGCTTTTGAAATCAATATTTGACCATCTGAGCCTTCTGACTCTTTGTAGTCCATACTTTCTTACTGACTGTTGTTGTATTGATGTATGACATAGAACACCATATACTCAACAGACACAAAGCTAACATCTCTTCTGCTTCCCCTCACTGCACATCTAAATCCATTTCATACCAGTTCCTCCCAGAGCAAAGAAAAGTCTTTATCATCAAACAAAAAATGTAATAAGACACGTTATTTGGAAAAAAATGGGGCTGGTAACATCTTTCTTAGTATGAAAACAAAATAATTGTTGAGAACACAGGCTTATAGTCTTATTCAGTAGGGTCTATTGCAGGAATTGAATGCTAACAAAAATATAAAGAGGCATACCTCCCAAGGGTATGGGAACGGAACATTTTGTTCTGTGTAACTCACGCCTTATTTTTTTTTTCTTAGAGATAGATACGTTTCTTTTCTCTATAAATGCTAGAAATTTAGCAGTCTAAATATGAATTACTTTTGTCAGGTTTGGGCTGGAAGAAAAAAAAACACAAAATAACAGTATAAACATTGTCTGGTGTAAAATCTCCCCGGCAATTTATGCATATTGTCTCAAAGGAGATTGGCTGTCTAGTCATAACATCTGAATTGGATTTAGACATTTTATATTCTTGTCTTGTGGATTTTGTTTTTGGTATTAACATAGAATTAAAGACATAAGATGAGGTACATGGTAATTTATATGAAAATTGTTTGAAAGCATGATTTAACAATTGATACTCAGCTTTACCAGCCCGCCTTTTGACTTTTTATCTCAGTTTTCCCCATCTGGGCACAGTGTTGCCCACACTTTTTCAGCAACCTGTTTGAAAGCAGCCTTTCAGCCTTAAGTCTAATATACTGAATGGTCAAAAAGGCTGCCTTTTGCAGGTAATGTTGATTCCTTGGCCCCCACAAGGGGAGGGGCTGACAGGGCTGTAGTCTGGGGGCCCGGTGTGATCGGTCAAAAGATAAAAATATTTAAAACTCTTTTTGAAATTTCTCGACCACTGAAAATTTATACTTTAATTTATACAACAATTGAATTGTGAATTTCAAAAAGGGCCCATATCCCTATCTTTTCAATTTGGAGATGGGCCCCTTTCAAAATTCACAATTCAATTATTATTATTATCAATGTGGCAGAGTGAGTGGAGCAAGCCAGTTGAGTGCTCAAGGATATTTCTAGCCTGCATTGGTATCGTATGAACATGTGATACTTTTACCCTTTGCGTCATATGGCTGGCTTGGCTGCATGTTTTACGCAAAAAAAAAAAACAACGTGGTTGAGCCGTATCTAATGTTTATGTTCATGTTGTCTACTATGTGTGTTCTATACAAAAAAGATTTGATTTTAACTGGAATCATGCTGATTCGTAAGCAGACCCCTCAACTGTACCAAGTCTATCGGTTTTTACCGGCCAGTTTTGAGGTCCAAATAATAGGATGCCACGATTCCCGTGTGGCACCCCTTAATTTCCGAATTTGCCAGCATTTTTTTAAATTTTTTTCCCAGGTTTTTTTTTTCAAACTGACATCACGCAGAGGCATGCACAGTGACGTTGGCTTCGTGAGTAGCCTGCCAGCCTATCGGAATTCGGCTCAGGGGTGCTCTGGGCTGAGTTTACTTTGCAAGCCTGCAACAGAGTAGAGAATGAGATAGGGTCTAAAGAGAGAGGGACAGGACAGACGAGTCAGAAGCCTGAGCACTGAGCGGCTGATAGAGCTGCGAAGCACATCACTGGATTTAACAAGTAAGAAAAAAATGTACACACCTCAATGTAGTCAGCATACATCCAGCTACACCACTGTTGAGGTGTCCCATAACAGCCGGGTCAAAATTAAAAAAATCTTTTAAGGACCCGACTCAAGCCACTGTTAGACGACTCCTAAACTTCAAAATCACAATGAAAACTTAGTATATTATGCAAGTAACAGCAACAAAAAAAAAAAACACATACATAACAGCTGCTGAATGTTGGCTAATTAAAAACATACAGGAGGACGGCAAAGCAGAAGCAGTCCTTGTTAACGGTGAAATATTCAGTGGTTTCTATTTTTGGTTACTAATACTTAGTTGCATTGTTTGGGAAAAACAAAAAAGATTCTCTGGCTCAGGCTGGGTGTAGTGTTATTGACATCTGATGATGCACACATAAGTTATAACTTGTAAATTAAGTTCTCACTTTTCAGTCATTTTTCTGCAATGAAATAGCTGTACTGCAGATGACATAAAGTGACTAACACACATTAGAGATATTCCCCAGTCGAGAACAGGATGACTAGCACTGTACCAGATTGCAGTCTCATTGCAGTATGGCCACAAGTTTTTGGTGTTACTTTGGGACACAGTAGCAGTGTAGCACACAACTTTAATTTTGTCTAGTCCGGCTCGAGTTCTCTTTAAAATTCTTAGAAAAAAATTAAGCAGTCTTTCCAGTCAGTAACTGTGGTTTCTATGGCTCCCAGTCCCAGGCCTTCTGCTGTAGCTGTTTATTTATACTTCAGCAGACGTTTTCCTTTTTTATGCATTGTTGTGGGTGGGGACTTTTATGCTGACAGAGAGGTGAGGACAGGTTTGATACTCTGCTTTGCTTAGTCATGGTGAATTCAGAGTTTCCCTCGCTATAGATATCACCACTATGGAGGATGCAGTGCAGAGCAGATTGATACCTGTTTTATAAGTATGCTGCTTGCAATGATTGTATATCTCTTACTTAACCAAAGGGCTGTTGAATATGTATGATATGGTGTGCATTTGTAGATGTGCTGCCTGCCTGTTTTACTAATCTAAATCTGTTCATGGTGAAGGGTGCTACGATGAGAAAAAGGAATAATAATAAACCACGGCCAAGTCTGGACATTGTGTAAAAATGTGTATGTACTTACATAAATTGTGGTATAAGTACGGCAGAGTGCTTTCAAGAGTGTAAGCAGAAGCCCACACATTTGCTATATCTTTGGAAGTTAATCAGCCATCCCATGTGTATTTGAACTTAAAATATTATACACACTATCTTTTCTGGCTGCTGGTGTAGTGAACATTTATTTTGCTCTTGTGCAATATTGATTGCCCTAATACAGAAACAAGTGGAAGTCTGGAATATTCCTTATCTTAACTCTTCAAATCTTGTGGTGGAGCCTATACATATTTGTGTAGAGAGTATCGTTTATTTGGGTCTATAGCAGATAAATGAAAACGCAATCTCTCGAATGCTCATATGAGCAAATAATCATAACATCTAAATATATATATTCTTACTCAGAGGTCACACTACAGTGTGAGGAAAGGGCAAATATCCCACTCTTCACTGTACTGCAACCCCAAAATACCACTTCCGATGTTATGATTATTTGCTCATATGAACGTTTGAGAGATTGTGTTTTCATTTATCTAAAGTATACCCGTTTAAATCATAGTAGGAATAAATCAGTGAATTGTGCCTCCACTGAAATTAGGCACTTGTTTGTATTTATGTTGATGAAGCAATATGACTTTTTTATCTTTGTCTGCCTCTGTACTGTTTTATTCTACTGGCCAGTAGTATATAATATATATATATATATATATATATATATATATATATATATATATATAGATCTATATGATAAAATATATTATCTTTGCGCTGGAAGTTTGATTTAACTGAGCTGCATTTTCATGTTATTCTTTTTTTGGAAGTTTACCAGTTATTTTTGTGTCAAAACAAATAACTTTTTTTTAACCTGAGTACCCAACTGTTAAAAGTATATGAATAACAGCTACTTTGAGTAATGACTATTACTAGCTTATGTCGGGATAATGGATTACTTATTTTGAAGGCATGTGTTGCAGAACCCATGAATCTTCTTTTGCAACTGTTAGTGTGAAAGAATAAATAGCCATGCCATGCTTTGAATTTCTGGTCTTTGGATGTGTAGATTCTTCTGCAAGATATGGCTGTCTGGGCTGCGCACTGGTCGGGTTATGGCAGCAGCTATTTTATTTAAGCATTAGTGTGTGCGTGTGTGTGTGTGTGTGTGTGTGTGTGTGTGTGTGTGTGTGTGTGTGTGTGTGTGTGAAGCAGCTTTCTAATTCAAATGTTACACTCGGTAAGCAGAGTGGTTATGATAGCAGCATACCTCTCAACCTCTTAGAGTAAGAAATCTGGACAAAGCCATAAATAATGTGCAGGGGGAGCAAAGACCCCAAGATAGGGACAATTTTTGAACAGTGTACTTACAAACTTAGAAAGATAGAGCAACAGGCTGTGCTTTAATATTAATTTTCTGAAGGATATGAAGTCTAAAACTCAAATATCTGACATTATTTTCTGACTTAAATCTTCAGTGATTTGCCAATGATTTGCTATAAAACCACAATTTTATGAAAAAATGGACCAAAAATATTAGGCAGAAATCTGGACATTCTGCAAAAATCTGTACAGTTAAGAGGTATGCGAGCAGCTATATTATTTAAGCATGTAACTCGCATGTTGTGTGTGGTTCATTATTGGCAGCAGCTCTGCAGCTTTCTAATTCAAATGTTACACTCAGCAAGCAGAGTGTTTATGGCAGAAGTTATTTTTTTAAAACATTAGTGTCTGGGTTTCAATGAATGTGAGTTTCAAGGGCAGAGAAATTTTAATGCTAAGTATATTTTCATTCTGAGACTGTATCGCTTTGTTTAGCAGATGTCTATTAGTGTTTGTACTATAAAATGTAAAATAAGTTTTAAATGAAATCGAAATAATCATTGTAGAAGTAAATCAGTGCCAGTATGCACATTCCAATATTTATGGTAAATGGAGTGAAATAGCCAAGTAATGGGACATTGGAATGCCTGCAGGGGGACTCTGGGGCCATATTTTGCTTGTCTGTTCTTCAGTTTGCATTTGAAAGTTGGTTTCCCACAATTCTGTTGGAGTGGGTCAGGTTACATAATTTGGTATGCAGATTTTATGTCAATTAGTGTACAGATTTGTACCTGTTTTTCATGGGCATTTGTACAGATTTTTGATGTTTTCAGGTTGAGAGGTATGTTCGTAATCGTAAGTAAATATTTTTGCTTTGCACTCATCCTGTTCTTTATGGATATGTTAATTTTAAAAAAGTTATATAGATATTTTTGGCTTTTATTTTTTTTTTATAGAAATTAACAATAATAAGTAAAAGTAAAGTGATGTCTTCTTCAAATTATAAACACAAGTGTGGCACTCAGAAAAATAAATTTAAATACGAAAAAGAAGCGAAAGCATCACGCGGTCATCAATCGTTAACAAAATTCTTTAAATATGGTGACGAAAAGAATTTAGCGCATAGTACTAATCATAAAGATAAAGATTATGAGAATTCAGAAATTTCAAAAATCAAAGAGGAAGCAACTGCCACTGTTGCAACTGTCGTAGAACAAGGAAATGAGAAACCTCAAGAAGAACTAACTGTGAAAGAACATGATACAGTCGATACTTCAGTTACAGATCATTTCAAAAATCCTGATGTAAAATACGATGATCCTGGTACGTGGCCTCAAGTAATTTCAAATAATCTGTGACAAGAAATAGTACAACTCAATAACTTTCAAGAATTCCAAAAGATATACAAGAAATTGCCAAAGGATGTTAATGGTACAGAATTTCAAGAGTTTATTTTATATAAAAAAATGAAAGATAATAGAACAAGTAAACATTTTCCACACAAATGGCTAACATGGAGTGCATCAAAAGAAATTCTTTACTTCCTACCATGTTGACTTTTCTGCGATCCACTTAAAAATTTAAGCTGTTTAGCTGAAGAAGGATTTTCACCGAAAAATAAACCTTGGAAAAAGTTATATGACATTTTGCCATCTCATGAAAATAGTGCTGAATATAGGAAACAATATGAAGCTTGGAAATGTCTTTTGGATTCATTAAAAGGACATGGAATCGATAAAGCCCTTCAACTCCAAATTCAGTCTGAGACAACCAAGTGGAAAGCTATTCTGCAACGAATTTTAGACATAACACTTTTTTTGACATCTAGAGGTTTAGCATTTCAAGGAGAGAAAACAACAATTGGAAATGTACACAATGGAAATTTTTTAGGGCTTTTGGAACTAATTGCAAAATATGATGAAGTAACCCGACAACATTTTGTTAAAGTTCAACAAAATCAGATAGTAGAAGGACGAAATATGAAAGGATCTGTCCATTATTTGTCGTGGTATTCTCAAAATGAGTTTATAGGCCTTTGTGTAGACCAAGTTCTTAACACCATTCTGGATCAAAGAAGGGACTCAATTTTTTATGGCATAATTGTTGATGCAACACCAGATATCTCGCACAATGAACAAAATGTCCTAATTCTCAGATATGTATTTCAAAACAAAGATTTAAATGAATATGAAGTAAATGAGCATTTCATCGAATTCATAAATTTTACTAGGAAAACTGGACAAAAAATAACTGAAGAAATACTTGTTATTCTTGAAAAACACAATATACCTCTTCAAAATTGCCATTCACAAGGGTACGATAATGGCTCCAATATGCATGGTAAAGTAATCAACATTCAAACCCGCATCCTAGAAAAGAACAAATTTGTAGTGTTCTCCCCCTGTGGTGCACATTAATTAAATTGTGTAGGTGTGAATGCTGCAAAAATCAATCCAGATGTTATAACATTTTTTGGAAATGTAGAGCGCTTGTACACTTTTTTCGCTCATAGTCCTGCATGCTGGGGAGGTACTGAGAAAACACATACCATTATCTCTTCAAAGTGTGTCAGAAACAAGATGGAGTGAAAGAATTCAAGCTGTGCTTCCAATCGTCAAACATTATCCCAGCGTACTTGCAGCAATAGATGACATTCTTAGTGAGATGGCTACAGGATTAACTCCTTCAGCACTAAATAGGCTTAAAGAAATATTTCAGTTCTTATAAAGGTCTGTTAATGACAATATTCTGGCATAAAATACTAGCCAGTATTGATAATAAGAATATTGTCATACAAAGCAAAGGATTATCTCTTGATATAGAGACCGCCTTGATAAAAGACTTAGTGGAAGAAATGCAGACGTTGCGCGATTCGTGAGAAAACATTGTTCATGAAGTTAAAGCAGTTGCTGCAGCAATAGAAATCCAACACCAATTTCCCGAAAAGTGCACAAATTCTGAAAACTGTCAAGAAAACTTCGAAATTCTGTCGTATACCAAGTGTTAGATTTTATTATCAACGATATAAAAACAAGATTTGAAGCAGCGAATAATATTTGCAAATTATTCTCTCCAATTTAAAATTTTCAAGATTAGGACGAAGATCAGTTAACCACAAAAGTAGCAATACTTGTAAAAGCTGATGAAAGAGATTTGTCATATGATTTAATAAATGAAGTACTACACCTTAAAGCAATCCACAAGACTGTTTCTGGTTCAGAAAGGTCACCAATTAAACTTCTTAATTTAATATATGAAAAAAATCTGCAAGAAATATTTGGCAATATTTGCCTTGCATTGAAATTATTTTGTACTATTTCATTAACTGTCTCATCGGCTGAGAGATCATTCAGTAAATTGGCAAACTTGTTAAAAACGTGGCAAAGAAATTCCACTAGCCAAGAATGGTTTAATCATTTGGTACTTTTATGCATAGAAAATGATTTTGCTAAAAAAAGTCGATTACTCAAAAATAATTGAAATATTTGCTGTAATGTAAGCTAGAATGTACACTTTCCAATACTTTTGTTGTTGTTTTTTTTTAATAAATATAATTATGGGGGCCCGCAAAAAAAAATCTAGCCTTGGGGCCCGCTTCTGCATGTGGGGGCCATGGTTGATGCATCAAAATTAAAGACATATAAACAGTGAATATTTTGACATAGAAATTACATTATAATATAGAAAAAATTATGTGCCTCTCCTCCTCTGTGTTCCTTTCTGTACCTTCCAGATAAATTGCAGAGTACTTAAGTATGCTGCATCCTAATCTGTAGTTCAGGTCAGCTTATTTCTGCACGAGTGCTTTGTAAATCGTACCACTATTAATCCTTGAAAATAGCCCCAGTAAGTCTTTTCCATTCATTCACAACCCTTCCTGTGAAAAAAATGCTTTCTTAAATTATCTGTAGGTTGCTACCAGTAATTTTACCACAAATTGACAACCATTGCAGTAAGCATACAAAATGCCAAAATAATTGTGTAGCTTCCGGTTATGTTGCAGCCTGTTTCAGTGTAGATCCAACTTCAAAAGCAATGTGACTACTCCAGCCTGCAAATCCCATGAGTATGAAAGCTGAGCTCAGTAGCAGTAGCACAGACATGTCACAGCCGGTCTTTCTTAGGTGAGCTGTGCCCATTGTGCATGTTAGCACAAGGTGGTAGCATAAAAAAGTGAACAGAATCATAATGTAGATCATCTGAGAACACAGGCATTGTGGCTTAAGCCTGGACATTTAAGAACTATATTGACAGCATGTCCATGTGCTTTATTTAGTACTGTGCCACAAGTATTGTAGGAAAATATGAAGCTAACAGAATAAGATAGGAGAACACAGTGTAACAAAAAAAGTATTTTGCCCACTGCAATGAAAAAAATGAAAGATGACAACATACAGCTTGTAACATAAATATAGAGGAGGATATGCCTTGTCAACCACAGAATAAATGAAAGTCCATTAGAAATATCATGGACAGAAAAGGTTATTGTGGCTTAATGGAGGAGCGTAAATTCAGGCAACTTAATACAAGGTGTATGACAGGAGGGAAGGGGGATTAGGAGCAGGAACTACACAACAGAAAAATACATCATGACTTGGGAGGAGGACTTTGGGGGCAGCAGACAATGTTAGACTGCGTGCATAGTGATATCTCCAAATATCTTGCTGGAGGGTAAAGCCAGGTCTACTTGTATGCTTAGTGGAATACTTTTTTCAGAATACATTTTTGAAGAGCTAAATGAAATGCTATGGCTAGTGCAATAAAAATATATTTGTAGTCATCCAAACTAATCCTATAGCATAACAGTAAACAAAGTTAGGATTATCAAATGGAAAATAACAGAGTCATAGTTTTATAGAGCAACAGTTCAAAATGATGCATACATTTCTTTGATATATAAGGGTGGCATGTCAAAAGTTGAGTACCATTTAGAAAATGTGATGTGCACTGGAACAGACCTATGTCACAGGGGTATAAAGCCCTGACCATACCCTAAACAGTCAAGGTTTGAGTGCTGAAGCAGACAACTAGGCTAGATAAAAGTCCATGTTTGCCTCTGGTTTACCTGTCCTATGAGGAGGGATTAGTAGAAGCCCTGCTGCAAGTGCAGTTTCTGATGGAGGGCTGCAGATGTGCTCTCTGTGCTTGAGTCAAGATCTCAGCCAATGAATGCATTTCACTGTAGCTGAGCACACTGGGCATGCAGAGGCTTGCGCTGACAGTGGGGAGAGCATGGGGAGTAGTTATTTTTTTCACTGTTGCAGTCATTTTCTAGTTGGTCTTCATCAGTGGCCTAAGACCACACTCCTCTCCCCCCATATCACAGCTTATTAAGTAAGATCACTCAGACTACCCCCTTTGGACTGGGGTCATCAGCTGTGAAGTCATAAATGTATGTGTGTATATATATATATATATATATATATATATATATATATATATATGAGTTCCCTTCATATGAACGAACGTTCATATGAACGAAACCTGGAAGATCGGGACCAGATGTTCGACACTGTAGAACATCGAAACCCCAGAAGCACGAAATTTAAAATCTCGACATTACGGGATTGTGTTTAGCGCTTCTGGTGTTCCGATGCCAGTAAGTATGTATGTGTAAGTGTCTGTTTGAGGGGTAGTGGTGTGTGTTGTGAGTGTGGTGTGCGTGTGTTTGTTTGGGAATGTGATGTGTGGGTGTGAGTGTGCCTGGTATGTCTGTTTGTACGATGTCGGTATGAGTGCAAAATTTAATTTCAGACATTACGGGACTGTGATCAAGCGATGCTGGTATTGCGATGCAGGTAAGTATGAATGTATAAGTGTGTGTTTGAGGGGTAGTGGTGTGTGTAAGTGTGTGCTGTGAGTGTGGTGTGTGTTTGTTTGGGAATGTAATGTGTGGGTGTGAGTGTGCCTTCTGTGTCTGTTTGTGCAATCTTGGAGTTTGAATAATAAAGAAGGGGGGTGTGGGGGTGCCGGGGGCCTGCCCCCCTGCCTATACAGGTTGTAGTAGTGTGTGTTAGGTACTTTTGGGATGTTGTGTGTGTATGTGTGTGTTTGTGATGTTTGTGTTGGTGTTTCGTGGTTTTGGGTTTCATTGTTGTGAATGTTCGTTGTTGTGTGCTTTCATTGATGTGGTCTCGTTGTTTTGGGTTTCGGTGAAGTGGGCTGTCGTTGTAATGAAGTAGATCCATATATACATATAAATATATATATATATATATATATATATATATATATATATATATATATATACACATACACACATACAAAATACATGCTACATGTACCATATTCCAAGCTAGGAAGCTATGGATGGCATACACTAACGTATTTATACAAATCCTGTTACTGCACATTTTAATGTATGTTTCATATATATACACATACACACATACAAAATACATGCTACATGTACCATATTCCAAGCTAGGAAGCTATGGATGGCATACACTAACGTATTTATACAAATCCTGTTACTGCACATTTTAATGTATGTTTCATGTACAAACATTGTTATTATCATACATTATCAAATCAGAAAAGATATGTTTGGATCAATCATGACTTGTAGTTCAAGAGAATTGGTCAGATTCAAATGTATGAATGTAAATAATAAATAAATCGGAAAAGCAGGGCAAAGGGAGTTTCTAGGCAATAGTATATTGCTGGCACAGGGACGAACTAGCATATAGGCTTTTGACCACTTTTTTAATTAGGGTTTACAGGAAGTATGCCTGATCTCTCACAGAAGGTTTCAGTATAAGGTGGGAAGTGCATGAATAGGAGATGTTACTAAATGTAGAAGATACTTTGGGCATAATTATTGCTCTTTAACGGCAATTGTAATTGTCTTGTTTGTGTATTCTGGTTTAGTAAACAGGTCAAGCCAGGGCATAGTTTCTTGTGTTGGAGTGAGTAACTAAAATTTAACTGTTGATATTTTATTTTAGTTATTAAATTCAAAATTCTTGGCAGGCAGATGATAATACTGGCCTGGTGATTAAAGCTGAAACTGGGAGAGAGGAGAGGAAAGTAAGCAACCCAGTGGGTTGCAAGAAATTCATGACATATCTGCTTGAATAGCAAATATTATATAAATAAACTCATTAATGTTATTTGTTGTAGGCCCTTTTCTATAATGAAAATTGTAGAGTTTAAATGAGAAACTCAGTATAATACAAGTAACTCTTTGCAGCTGGATGGTTCTCTGCAGTTTGCAAGAGATCTGTATTATGTGATTACTGTGCTATATATCTGTTAATGATTACCAAATTGGTTTAGCCTGGTTTGTGCCTGAAGAAGGTCCTTGGACAGATGCACCTACTTACTTGACAAATGTAAAATATAAAGGTTTACTATCAAATGAGCGATTGGACTATATGTGATTAGTCCAAATTGACCCATTTGGTACACTACACTAGAACGAACACTAAAATGTAGAAATGTACAACAGCGAATGCAATACAGCATTCGCTGCTGTGACTTTCTACATTTTCATGCAGATCGCACTATAGTTGGGATTGGGAAATGTACCCTTTCCCTCACTATAGTGCGATCTGAGAGTTTGTATATCTAAGTAGCAGGAGAGGGGTGCAGCCCCCCCACATGGTGGGGGTGCAGGGGGACCCCCTGCAAAGTTGTGTACTGTGTGTCGGAGACTCTCTGTTTGTGGAAGTGTGATGCATGTTCAAATTGTGTCGAATTCAAACAATCACCACTTCTGCATTCGACATTTGTGTTGTTCACTGAAGGTGGTTTTCATTTATATGGTTCATAGAAACGATAGATCGCACGTAATGCGATTGGGAAAATGATAGTCAACCAATATAAATTAAGAAACAAATAAAATAAATAAATATTATGCAATTAGATGGTGATAGCAGGTAACATTATTCAAGTGTCTGCATGACAAACATGGGAAGGTGCTAGTGCTAAGGCCCAAGGCTAAAGAGACAGGGTGATTATGGGCAGTGGGGATTTCCTTCCCTCAATAGTAATTTGTCAAAGCCAGGGTAAAGCGACACATGAAGGGGATGTTGAAAAAGACACATAACTCTAGAAAGGGCTAGAAGGTAGTTATTCCTTCTGAATGACAAGAAGGAGCTGGAGTGGTTAGGAAAGACTGCACAAATGAAATAGCAGCACTTTCAGAATGTCAAGGGAAAATGAATCCACTGAACTGTTTTATAGGGCAGAAGAACAAGCTCTAATTATGAATCCTCCTGCCAGAATGTGTCAAAATCAGATGTCATGTGTCATTAAAAACTGTTCTACATAGGCATCTAAAAATGTGGCATCCCTAAGGATATGATAACAACTCATCTCTGGCCTTGTACTCATTTAAAGTTTCTTTGTATATTAATTCCATTATACAGTCTGGAAACAAACTTTAAAATGCACGACTTAAAAAACATTTTTTTTCAAATGCTAGTTATGCATTTTCATTTTAAAAAGCTTATTTGAATGATGCAACTGCATGTCTTTATGTACACTGTCATTCCATTTAATTCATATTTGCTATATGTTGAATTATTTACCAAGTATTCAAAGCACTTAATAGCGATGATATCCTTTAAATATTTCTAATCTGAAAAACACATATCCTACCTCTGTTGCCAGTAGGATAGTTTGTGAAGTCCATCTTTGAAGGTGACGTTATCAGACACGATATGTCACATGTTAAAAGGGTTGTTTAACAATAGAGCAACATTCAGTCAACTGTATTTAGTAAGTGCATTTCAGAGGATGTGGTATTCAGTGGACTTCCTTATATCCAGGGCTGTTTGTATAGCTGTCAAGAGTTACAAACTTTTTAAATCTGTAACAAAATGTTCTTTTTTGAAAATGTGAGGTCTATCTAATGTACCCTTAAGCACCTAAACTGAGAAACTCTTTCAGAATTATTTTTGACCACCATCTTAGTTATGAATTCTGTATACAGCTTTAACACTGTGTTTCTATCTAATCTTTTTTAATCGTAGTGTAAAGCTGTTACTGATGGCTTGGGTGCATACAAACATATGGAAATCCTCATAGAAGCAGGTTTATGGTCTTGCCATGAGTCCAAAGGATTGCTACAGCTGGTACCATTTAAGCAGCTGCCACTCCCCAGCCCAACTCTTATAGGTGTTATTTAACCCCTTTCATGACTTGTTTTTTTCACTGCCATTAGCAGTGCATATTACAATGCTACCACTCTCTCAGTGATTTCATATTTCATTTCAACAAATCAGGTAGTTAGCACAGAAGATTACAGTTATAAGCTGCTAATGAACTGCTTCATGTTTGAGAGTCTCAGCCTCTATTTCCATAGTGCATGCCTTTAAGCAAAGTCATTTAACCAAACAGTCCTCTTGGGCTTAGACTGGAAAGGGGCCATGTGGATCTGTGCTCTATCCTGGTTAACAAGCAAATAAATCTCACTTATCTTGTTGTGACCGATATACCCTTCTCTATTCCTTACCTTCCAGGTCTACTTTATCCAACCCACTTTTCCAAGTAATGCAATGTATCCAAATCACATCCCCTCTTTTTCATTCTACTAATATATACTTGTCATGCCTTTCAACCTCTTAGTGCAGGAATTCTGGATACAGCCAAAAATAATAGGGTACAGAGGCCCAAAATTAGAGTCAGGTTTTTCACATTGTGATTATAAACTTAGAAAATTGGTAGAATAAGAGGTTTTGCAGTGGCATGCATTTACTGATGGATATGAAGTCTAAAACTAAAATGGCTGTCATTACTTAGTCCCTGCAGTTATCAATGATTTGCCAGAAATCCCCAAATTGTATAAAGAACAGACTAAAAATATGAAGCAAAATCGGGACATTTTGCAAAAGTCTGGATGATTGATCTTGCTAATATGATATCTCTTCACACTTCAGACATAAACAGTTCTAAATGGTTAAATTATACATGTGAGTTTTAGTTGTCCCTCATTCATTGTAGTGGTTCAGATGCCTATACAGAGTCTGGATGCACATGTATACATACATGAGGGTGTTTATCAGCAAGCAGGCTGTAAACACAGACCTGACAACATTGAATGAAATTGTCTAAAGCCAACAATTTTTTTCTATTTAAAATACCCAGAGAGCTATAAAATCAGGAGAAAGGTACTAGATTATTTGAGTAGTAGCTTTCCATAACTTTATCAAAGTCCTTTAATAAATGAAAACAAAACTCTGCAGTAAGATTAAAGTTAGTTTAACACAACACTCTGAAATGAATAGTGAGCCATCTATAAATAAAAATTAAGTAATTTTATGATTTGTAAACTGCAAAAAATCTGCAGACACTTGTGCAAAAACTCATATCCTTGGTTTAGGTGCCTGTATTCCTCTTTCATGGTTTTGTCACTCATAGGCAACTGTATCAGATGAAGGATTCATCAGCAGCAGCCAGTGCCTATCTAGTACTTGTATATCTGTCTACCTGTTGATCACTCTATCTGTGTATGCATCTATATTCATGGGCTGCATTAATTTCACTCAGGCTGCTTTTGCTGAAAGAAAATTTTGCAGCATTTTGTCAAACTGTCATTGCTCAAATGTTTTCTTGAGGGTAGTTAAACTGTGTCGTTGATGTGGTTTGGATGTTTCCAGTTAATTGTGTAAGTGAATGCAAACTTATAATTCATTTGCACTGCTAATTTGCAAAGTAGGGCATTTAAGGTTAAGGATAGGGATTGGGAAGATAGTCTTAGGGTTAAGGATAGAGTAGGGCAGTGTAGGTTTAGGGAGCATGAAGGGATTTTTAGGTTAGGGTTTGGGTTTCAGGAAAGTATGCACCGTAGTAGGATTAGGTTGTGGGAGAGTAGTTAGAGCCTGATCTGGTGATATTTTACATTGTATGATAGGTTTTAGTAGGTTTCAATGGGCTGATATTTCATGTAATGTTCATCTATGTTAGTGTTGTCATTTTAATGATACAGAGTCTACTTCAAATACATGAAATTTCACTTACCCCAAATTTAAATGATCGAGATGATAACACTGAACTTGGATTTAAAAAAACACTCACAACACCAATATTTTCAACAGGGAAAGGAGGCAGTTGGCCAGCATTGATGAGTTTGCCCTTTTCCCCACTATAGTGGGATCTCGGAGTTGGTATATTTAGTAAGGGGTGTGTAGGGGGAACATCCCCTACATTGGGGGGTGTGGTGGTGCAAGCCCCCCATTTAAATGGGTTTGATATGCTTTGGTTCATTTTTTTTGTCCATGACGGCAGACTGCCTCCTTTCCCTGGTGAAAATATCAGTGTTATGAGTGTTCGTTTAAATGCAAGTTCAGTGTTATGGTCTCAGTCATTTAAAATTTAGTTTATATGCTTATATGAAGTAGACATATATATATATATATATATATATATATATATATATATATATGGATTCCTATTACAAGAACGAAAGTTCACTACTTCGAACTTATAATAGGAAGCCTCAATTCTGCGAAAGTTCACTTTACCAAAAACACTGCAGCACAGTTGAGGACATAAAAAACAAGCTATGTCCTCCACTATGGTGTGATAGTCACGGACATTAGGGTTAGGGCACGGGTTAGGGTAAGGGGATAGTTAGTAAGCTATCCCCTTACCCTAACTCATGCCCTAACCCTAATGTTCGTGACTATTGCACCATAGTGGAGGACATTGCTATGTCCTTCAATGCCCTGCAGTCATCACGGACCTTAGGGTTAGGGCTATCCCCTTACTATGACCCATGCCCTAACCCTAAGGTCCGTGAGTACTGCACGGAAGTTCAGTACAACACCCATTTGCTGTACTGAACTTTGCGTAAGTGCACTTTCGATTAAGTGCCCTTTCACTGCTGTGAGCATTTCATGCACTATTTCGAATTAGTGAAAATTCGATCTAGTGTATGGAACCCATATATATATATATATATATATATATATATATATATATATATATTTCTATTAGTGCTGCCTGTAGACAAGATCCATAACCTACATTCATTTATATGCTAATTACCAGGATGTCCATCTGAGTCCCACCAAAGAATACTTTATACATCATATAATCAAAAATATCATATAGTCATGTATCATGCTGTCTTCTAAAAAGATAGAGGTGTCCTTTTGTAGTCAACACCCTTAAAGCAGTGAAGTTAAGTTTATCACCTGTTGTCAATCATCCTTGTCATTCACCCCAATTTTTATAATTTGTGACCAGTTTGGGGTCCACAATTGAAAATTATATGAGCCACAACCAATATGGGGACCTAACTTTAAAGCACAAATAGGTGGGAAAAAAACGGAGAGTAGAAATTCACAACCAATAATCCACAGAAAAACACTCAGTTGGCACACTGGTCTCAATAAAGGCCAGTTTTCCACAACAAGAAATCTAGATAGGATATAAGTTTAGTTGTTTATTATTAACAGCAGCTTGGTATCCACAGATTGAGCACTTTCATTCCACTCAGGGAATTTCATCAAAATACCAAACCCAAGTTAGACACATTTTAAATGACAGTCATTAACACTCAGTTAATTGGCTGACACAGTTAAAGTAAAAGAATCATACATAGCCACAGCATAATAATAGTGGTCTGCTCCTGTATAGAAAATGTATAAATACATATGTACCACTTACTCAAAAAAACTCACGAAATCTGTATAAAAAATTCATTTGAAAGAATATTAAAAATTCATATTAATTCAAAGCTCTTTTCTTTAGAGCAGGGATGGGGACTTACCTTTGTCACTTATACTAGCCATAACCAGTTTAGGGATCCCCTTGGTCTCTTATGCTAGTCATGAGAAATTTGGTGTGCATCTTAAACTGTGTGATTGTATTCCCCTTTATGAGTTTTGTAGTGATTTATATACACTCACAGAATGTATCTCTGCATTCCATATGTGTTTTGTGTAAGACTGTATTCTCATTTATGAGATTTTTCAGTAATTCATATTAAATTCTTGGTGGTATCCCTAAGAACTCAGTGCATTTTGCATGTGGGTTGGTATTTCTCCCTAGCACTAAATGTTCATAGGTTCATAGGCTGGTACTAGGCTATCGGCCCTCGGGCATATACAAGCCTAGCCATAACAATTCCCTGGCTATTTCTTCCCAGAATATTTACTTCCCTGGTCCCCTGTCTAGCAGAGTGACTGACGTGATCCCCGGGATGAATTTCCTATCTCCCATCCAATCGTCAAGGTTCCTTTTGAAGAGGTCCAAAGAGATGCTCAGCTTGACATGTATGGGCAGTCTATTCCAGAGTATGGGGGGGGGGGTCTCTGGGTCAGGAACCTATACCTCCAGCATGTTTTGTTTATTGTGATGACCAGGTTTAGATCCCTGGAGCGTGTGGTTCTGAGTGATTGGGATTTCTTTAAGTGTAGCATGTCCAACAGAACTGGGTTTGACATGGGCTTGTATGTTAAGCAGAGATCGCCTCTGAGTAGGCGATATGCAACAGAGTATAGCTGGAGTTTTTTTAGACAGTCAGCATAGGACATCTGCTTTAGGCCTGTGATTCTTTTTGCGAGGCATTTTTGTGGCCTTTCCAGTTGTTGCAGATTTCTTGTGAGGTACATACCAAACGGGGTGTTGTACTCTATAATGGGTCTAATGAGGGATGAGTACAGTGGGACAATGACATCCTTTTTTCTGGATGAAAAGCCCTTAGTGATGAGGAGTGCCACATAGAAGGATTTCCTGACTGTCGTGGCTATGTGGTTATCAAAGGTGAGACCACTGTCCACCTGTGTCCCTAAGTCCCTTATCACACTTTCAGTGTTTAGTGTACTTCCACTTATGTGGTAATTCATGGGTACATGTTTTTTTCCCAAAGGGGATAACTATACATTTCTTGGCCTTGAGCTTGAGCCCATGGCTCTGGCACCAAGCATCTGTTTCTGTAAGGCCCTTTTGTAGAATATCCACATCATTTGGGGATTCAATAATGGCTCCCAGTTTGCAGTCATCTGTGAACTTTGTTAGCCAGGGTCCATTAGTGCTGGCCTGTACTTCAGAGAAGTAGATGCCAAACAAAAGCTGTCCCAGGACTGAACCCTGAGGTACTCCACGTGTCACTTGTCTGGAGCTGGATTTTGAGTCGGCTACTTTTACAGTGTGGGTTCTGTCAGTAAGCCAGTTGGCAACCCATCGAGTGATGTAGGAATCAATGCCCGGCTTAGAAAGTTTATCTATGATTCCAGCGTGGGGGATGGTGTCAAAGGCCTTGGCGCGGTCCAGATAGGCTGTGTAAACCACCTTACCCTCATCCATGGCTCTGGAGACTAATTCAAAGAAGTTAATCAGGTTGAGGAGACAAGATCGGCCCTTTACAAAACCAAACTGGGTGGGGTCCAGTGTTTGAAGGTTGCCAATTTCTTTGTTTATAAGTTCCATGCCCTTGCAGATCAGGCTCGTCAGACTGATGGGATGATAGTTCCTGGGATCCAAGGTGGATCCCCCCTTGTGGAGTGGGATAACTGTAGCTGTGCACCTCTCATTGAGCATGAAGCCTGAGGTGAGGCTATGATTAAACATGACACTTAGGTGAGGTGCCAGTTCATTTTGTAGTTCATGTAGTACATAACCCCGGATGTCATCTAGTCTCATGGATGCTGTATTCTTAGCTTTGGATAGTGCATTTTTTATCTGTGTGGCTGTGATTACCAGAATTTGGCAATCTTTTGGTATTGAGATGGGATATTTAGGGGGTGAGAGGGGGGGTGAAGTTGTAACTGAATCGATCTGCCAGGATATTGGCACTATCCTTGGGATCAGTATATTTAATACCATTCTGTTGTAGCTCAGAGCAGATCTGAGCATTGCCATTTAGATTCTTGACATAACTATAGAATGCCTTGTGGTTGTCCTTGGAATCTTTGACAATTTTATTTTCATAACTAGCTTTGGAGGATTTTATGAGGGACCTCAGCTTCTTACTGAGACTGGTAAGGGAGTTTTTTGCATCCTGGGATTTTCCTCTTTTCTGCAACAGTTTCTTCCTTCTGTTGTATAGTTTGTTTATGACAGGGGACCAACAGATTGGGTTCCTTTTTTTGGAGGAGACTGTCTTGGTTCTATTTGGAATGGCATGATTCATGCATGAGTGGATGTGCTCATACAGTGCCTTAGTGTAGGATTCAGCAGTCGAACTTTCAGTTCCCGTCTGCATGGGTGTCATGAAGTTTGTGACTTCTGACTTGAGTAGCATGAAGTTGGCTTTGAAGAAGTTTTTTATGGAGTTTTCCCTACTGGGAGGTGGGGGTGGTATGTGGAAATCAAGAGTGATTAGCTTATGGTCATACCTGACCAACCAGAGGGGACCACTGATGTGGAGCATCAATCTCCCATGTTGGTAATGACCAGGTCTAGGATACTTGAGCTGCTGGTAGGACTATGGATTAGTTGATCCAGGGCGTTGGAATTTATGAATTCCAAGAACCGTTGGGTAAAGGTGTTGGTACCCGAGTAGTTTTCCCAATTAATAGCAGGGTAGTTGAAATCACCCAGTATTAGGGTGTTTGGTTATATCCTAATATTTTCCAGTATGTTTAGAAAGGTGTAGTGAGAATCTTGGGGCATGGTGGGGGATCTGTAGCATGCTACAATTTGGATTGCAGTCTTACCTAGTGTTAGTTGCACCTGTAGAATTTCAGATGCATTGTGTTGGTCAACTAACCTGGAGGTGTGAATATCCTTGGTGAATATGGACAATCCTCTGCCTTTAGTGCTTCAGTCCTGGTTTGGTGGCCAAAAAGTGTGGTAAGAATTGTAGCCTGGTATTGCAGGGGTGGTCTCTGGAGCCTTGAACCAGGTCTCAGTTACTGCACAAATATCGATGTTCTCCATTTTTAGGAGTGGCTCGAGAGAGTGCATTTTGAGGTTTAGACTTCTAGCATTGAGTAGCATTACCTTCAGATTTTACATATCTGTTACGGTGATGGTTTTGTCCTTTGAGTCTTGCCTAAAAAAGGCACTATAGGGGTGACAAGAGCCTTAGCCAGTAATCTGAATCCCAGGGGCGACAGGTGCAGACCATCTCTGGCAAAGCATCATGGTCTGTCGATCATGTCATCCCAGGCAGACAGATACTGGATCCCCTTTGAATGACACCAGAAACTTAGCCAATTGTTGAAGTCAATCATTTTGTCCTTATACTGTGGTATCATTCTGGGTGAAGGCAGGATGCTACTCAGGGCTAGGGTCATACCTGCCTGAGCCACATGATCCGAGAGCTCTTCCATGTCTCTTTTCATGTATTCCAGGGAGGTACGTCTCAAGTCATTCACTCCAACATGGACAATGACAGAGTCATATTTGTACTTGTGGAGTGACTTGAGTGCATGCATTATGTGGTGAATCCTGGCACCCAACAGGCAGCTGACAGTAATTTTCTCCTTGTTCAGCCTGGTGAGTGGGACATCAGTGTGCCTGACTATAGAGTCACCTATGACTAAAGTGTTGGGTATGTTGTCTTCCCTTAGGGGCTGTTGTTTGGTAGCACACTGGTGTTTTGAGCTATGTGTCACTTTGGTTGTGGTTGGTGTTTGTTTGCGTTTCAGTTTCGAAGGTCCTTGTTGCTTGAAATAATCAGCCCTTGCAAGTCTTGAATCCAGGACCATGCACACCATAGGCACAGCAAGCTACCACCAAGCCATTTGTAATAACCAGCCCTTGCAAGTCTTGAATGTGTTTTATCTAAAACTATATTTTCTATTCATTAAATTTGCAGTATAACATATCTAAGTGTAGAGGATGTTCCCAGGCCCACAGTGCTTGGGAACAGTTTAAATTAACCTTCATCCCCAAGCCATGCTCACCCTTATATGTTTCAATCTTGTCCTTAGGAAAGTAGAGACTAGATGTACAAAGCCAGCATCCAGAGGTTTGGTCAGATTGTCCCCTCACTATTTTTAGTTGATAACCTGGCTCCACACACACACACACACACACACACACACACACACACACACACACACTGTCCCTTTCTGTTACTGCCTCCATCCCTGAGTCTATGTACTGTAAGTATTCTTTAAATGGTAGACTGTCAAAGGTGACAAAGAAGTCACTTTTGCTGGAGGAGATGCACCTTACTTTCAGAGGAGTGGCTTGTTTTCCATAGTGGCAGCACAATGTCTGATGGGATGGTGGGGCATCATTTTATTTTGTCTTTTTATATTTTCCCACTCAGTAAAATCAGATAAAATCTTAGGCAGATGGTACAGGGTTTGATACTAACTTTGGGTTATTGAAATGCTTAAAATGGCTTTTTAGGGCAGTTAGCCTAGTATTCATCAGTGAGATGTGAGCAAGGTAGTACTTACATGTAACAGACTTTTCTAAAAAGTTAAGAACATAATTTAAACAGCTACATATGTATAGTACTAATAGTAACTTCCTGACAATCCATAATGGTCATGGGTAAAGCAGGGGTGAGCAGTGATTATTGATGAAATAACTCTTGAATTTTATGTTGTTCTAACTCCTGTGGCTGCCTGACCATCACACAACCAGGTGTGTGTAAAATGCAGTCTAAAATACACTTCAAGAACGCAGTTCACTACATTGTATAATGATAATCTGTTTAATTCTTTATCTTTTAATGCAAGTTGTGATACTGACTACATAGAAGTAAGTGTGTGTGTGTGTGTGTGTGTGTGTGTGTGTGTGTGTGTGTGTGTGTGTGTGTGTGTGTGTGTGTGTGTACTTCCACTGGTCGGATCCTAAGCTTTTTGATAGAATCAAATTATGTCCTCACATTTCAATCAAATGTTCATATCTCTGGAACCATAGGGGTTACTAAAGAAGTGTAAATGGCAAACTCTTCAGCACAAACTATTTTTATAGTTTTAGTATTCTTTAGTACTAGGTCTTAAAATGGATTTTATTCATGACAGTAAACACAATAATTATTAAGTATGTAATATTTTGTAAACAACTTACAATATCTCAGCAGCCATCACTGTATACACGTCAGCAACATTTTGTTCATACAGCTGAAGGCTTTCAAATGAGGCTAAGCAGCTCTGTCTGTGCTACTCGTTTGTCAAGATATTTAGAAAAATATATGTACGACAATATGAATAAATATTACATGAGCAGCAATTAATATCCCTTTACCTGCATTAGACAGAGGTCAAATATCAATACAATTGTGTTTGCCACTGTGTAAGTTTTAAGATGAAATATTTTAATACTTTGCATGTAGCATGGTTTTGGAATTATTCATGCAAGTATGAAGAAACAGTATTTTACGCCTAGAGGTGTCAGTAGGATATAACTGCATAAACACCTAGAAGCATCACCCGGCTGTAATAAGCATTTATAGGCTTCTTGGACATCAAGTTGTTGAGCTTCTTGTAAGAGATGGAAGCAGGAACTTGCCGAAAAAGTGATGATGTGCCTAAGGCTATTCTTACCTTATAAAGTTTAACATTTATTCACTTAGAACTTTGGTAAACAGTATGAGAAAAACTTGAGGAGTAAAATCATTCTTTTTTACTGTAGCTGTGAAAAATGAAAACTGCTTTCTTTTTTCCAATAAACTACTTGTGGATATTTTCTAGCTTCCTAGCAAAAACATCATGCGACTATTTCAAAGGACATCTCTGCACTCACAGAGAGGGATGGGAATCACATTTAAACAGCAACGCAAAGCCACCTGCTCAAGTTTCAGTGGCATGACAGATCTAAGCTACTGCTGATTCCTGAAAATAGCCTAGTGGTTGATGTTGGAAGCTGCAAACTTCTCTTGCAAAACTGGCACCCAGTATGACACCTGTTTCATCTCTTTATCTCTATCATTATTACTGTTCTTGGAACAAAACTTGCATTATTCTTCTAGGGGGAAAAGCACAGCTTCCATGTTAAATCAATACCTGACAAGCTGGATATCTTAAACCATTTAAAATGAATTACTAAAATGCAGATGCTGGCTTCTGGCCAAAAATTACTTACACAAAAGGAGAAAAGAGTCTGACAAACCTCATCCCATTCCATTCTTGACCAAATTAATCTTCCTATGAATGCATTGTATGGATTTTATTCAGCAGAGGCAGGATTCTTATGGCCTCAGAACAGAGCCATTACTGGTTCTGAGCAGTAGATACACAGTGGCCTTATATAAATCATCCTCTTCCTCACACTTGCATTCATCATTGCAACTGGGACTAAATGGACTTTCATTGCAAACTACAGTTTTATCCTGAGTGTGGTCTTAATGTGTCAGTCATATCTGGGTATTAATAATGAATTGTGTAATAATAACAGGAAAAATGTAAGTTTCTACACTGCATTAGTGTGTCCTTACATTAATGCTGTGATAGGTTTGACTCATAAATCAGAATTTCCCAGTTTATTTTCCAGAGGATAGTATTTGACAGGTTAAATTGTACCAAGCCAGAAGATAACTAGGTTGCTATTAAAATATCCTTTTTGTTGACATAAATATTTCTAGAACTTTGAGAAACAGTAGGCTGTATGCAGTAGATAGTCACTTTCTTTGAAAGAAAATAATAATGTCAATACTAATCTTTTTGCTTCTCTTTACTTCTATTTAACAGTCATCAGCCCACCTCTCAGTCAATGATCCTATTTGTTTCTTCCTCACTGAGGATGAGGGAGGCCATCATTACAGGACAACAATGGGATATTCAAGCAGATTGCTTGGCCTGCTGTCTTTTTTAGTCCCTGTTAGTTGATACAGCCTCAAAAAATCAGAACCGCAGCTTTAAAAAGTAATCCACTCAACTGTTTTACCTCTTAGGCTTGCTACCTTTCCATACTGTTTTACTTTCACTTTGAAAACCAAGTTGAAAATCCTCTAGCTGACGCTTAAATGATGATGTCACATCTGCCAGAGCTCTTGCTGTAGTTACAGGAATGTTTCCTCCCCCAAAGTGATGTAAGCACTGCCTGATTTGCATGCTCTGTAGAAGAGCCCATGGACCTCCCACATTGCGATGTCAGAGCTGCCTTGCCCAGCCCACTCTTACCTAATAGAAACTAGGTGGTGCTATGTGGAACTAGTTTTTATTGTAAGTGCATCCTGTCGAGTGCATTCATTGGAGGGACTTCTGGAAAGTTTGGATTGCCTGCCTCTTCTCCTGCATTTTTGTACTTCATTGGTAAGGTAAGTCTTAAGACCCCCTGTTTCTATGCATTCCTAGCCATGAAATTTAGGGATCCCGAGTTTCTCAGTGCACAGTGATATAGTTTATGCTTTCTGTTTGTGAGGGTACCTACCATGTGCTTCAATATTATATGCTGCTGCTGACTTTTTATAGCTTAGCCTAGTTCTTTTGTGTTTGTTGCTGCTGGGTTATATTGACGATTATTTGTTACTGTTGCTGCTCGATTCTGTTTTGTATCTAATGCTGGCATCTTCATTCTCAAATCGACGCGTGTTTGTGTGTGTAAATGCTGCCTTCTGGTTTCCCACGTCCCATGCAAGTGTGTGTGTGTGTGTGTGTGTGTGTGTGTGTGTGTGTGTGAATGCAAGCTAGGGGCAAGTGTGTGTATGTGTTTATAGTGTATCATTTGTTAGCTATTTAACCAAACAGGAAGGAAAAATAAGTGGGGGTTTGATGCTTTGCAAAGTAGTGATTATTCCTAGTGCTATGCAGCCTGGTTCTAAATTTGACAGGAGGAGTGCAACAAAAAAGTCTCCCAATGTGAGGAAAAAAAGGCTGACAAGAAAACAGTACACCTGCTGTGAGCTGTCAATCACATGCAGATAATGGGTCAAATTACCCATAGCTCTTTGTCAGCTAGGGAAGGTAGGTGTGAAGGGGGAGGGAAAATACCTTGAAGAACTAGATTTCAGCCTTCACAAAAAAAATCAAGTTAACATTTCTAACAAGAAAGAGCAATAAAATGCACTTTTCAGTTTTGTTCTGTAGCATTTGCACTGCTTGTGTTTGAAGTAGTCATTGAAAAAGGATAACATTTTAACCAAAAGTAGGTGTCTATAACAGCAATGAATGCCTGTAAAATCAGTGCACTGACAGGAGCTTTAGGAAAAAAGTAGCAGACATGATGCAATTTTTTGGAGACAAACAATGCATTCTGGGAAACTTAGAGGCAGACTAAACAATCAGAATTATTTCAAGATGCCAGACCCCATGTGGTCAGAGTCAGAAATTGCGTATAAAAATATCTAAAAAGCTTTAAATAGTCCCAGAGTGGTGTTAAAATGTAGGAAACACCAAACCATGATGAAATAAACATGTTTTTTTTTGAGTCTGTGGGTGCAGTTCTCCTTTAAGGCAGCCATCAGTGGTGTTTCAAAGATTTTTTCTGATATGGCCCTAGCTCCCTGTGGCCGCTTGGCCAAGGAGTGCAAGGGAGATGTGCAGTGGGTTGACTGTGCTGGTCATCTTTCAGTTTTGCAAAGACTGTTGCTATTAGTGGCTCCACTCCCATGTCATCATGAACGAGAAGGGGTTTCCCTGGACTCCACCAGAGAAACTGTGCTTTTTTCTGTACTAAACCCCACCCACCTGGCAAAGGCAAGGAGGCCACACCCCTTCAATCTTTCCCCTCCCTGCCAGACTTCTCCAGTGCCAAGGCTTCTTATGAAATGTAGCTCGCCTTGGTTGCAGTTAGGCTAAACCACTTGTGCTATGGAGTCATATCTCAATACTGACAATAATCTTACAGTAAACTCTTCTCTTATGTTCTTCTAGCAACAAACCACATCATTAAATTTCTCTAAGTAAGCCATCATAGCTAACAGAACTGGCTGTTGCTCTACATGTACATTTCATAGCAAAGTATTTATTCTCATTTGTTTTAAAATCTAGTCAAGTATGCCATGATTACTACCGTAAAGTATCAGAAATATAAAGTGCCCTCACTGGTGCTTCACAGGTTTGCCATGTACACCTCGGGAATAAACACGACAATGTGCCAAACTATGTCATGTGTCCTGGGTGCCCAGTGCTGCCACTGTATTGCCCATGCATTGTGCAGTTGCCCTAACCTCACAGCCTTCATTCTTGTTCTTACAACTGTGAATGTAACTTATGTCACAATTTGCTGCAAATCCAAAATAACAAAATACATTTGAAGTGAAAAAAGTACATAAAGTACATAAGTACATAAAATGTATTGGTACAGTTTTGGTGCAAGAATGTGTTTAAAGCACTGGAAGTCTGGAAACTAAGACACCAATGCAACTGGTTGCAGGGAAGTGCTGTTGCTGGGGGAGGAGAAATCCAGTGAAAACAGGTTTATCAAACACTTGCTGTTGGCAAACACTATGGGCCCTTTCAAAGAACATGTCACGTGCTGTTGCATACAGCTATGTGAGATAGAGAAAAGCATAAAAAGCTCTTTGTGCATCACAAAAGAGTCAAGCAAAACTGCCCTAGACCCATTTCAAGGTCATGCTCTGTTGTACAATGAAGTGCCCTGATTACCAGTTCCCTAGGTGAATTATCCCCCTTGAGTGTATACCATTTAAGAAGCCAGCACCATTGTAATACCAGATGGTCATGGCAGGGTAGTCTATAAAACAGCAAAGGTAGACTATATAATGGTGTTGCACTTTTCACACAGTGAGCCCCCCTACTACTATGTTACTTACCAAACATTGCTTTGCAATATGCCAGAACACACAAAATAAAACCACTTAATCCTTACTGGCAGAAGAGTCCACTATTTTGCAGACAATCCTGCTAACACACACTGCATTTTTCTCCACTCACACTGTGATGCTGATTCATAAGTACATTACTTGTATACCAGCATTAAGGCCGTATGACCATCTGGTAATGCTGGCTCTAAGATTTCTGGAACAAACAGTTTGTCCGCAGCCCACAAATCCAGTTCTAAGTTCTTACTGTCTCTAATTTAACTGTTAATTAATTCCATAATATCACCAATCTTTGAGTTAAGTAAGAGTGATATAGTTGTGTCTTCATGCCACCTAAATCAAGCTTCATAGTCTGATGTCTCCATGTTAATTGTTATGTACAGCTATAAGCTGTTACTCCAGAAAAAGCTTGTAAACTACAGTCATGAAAGACTGTAGGCAAATATTAATTTACTCTGGATGTAAGATAATGAATAGTAAATAAATTAAGGTATTTCCATCTGATATTGTAACTAATCTTTGTGAAATAAAAGCCTCTTGGTGAATATTCTTATAGGTTTTTGTAGGTTCTTATAGGTTCTTAGGTTCGTTTTTTGTACTCTTACAAAATGATTCACTTGACCTGCATTGTTTATGCAAAGATGTTATTGTACTCTAAGACAGGCATAATATATGTTTTATATACTAATGTAAGACACATCTCATTTCTTGTGCTAGATTTTTAAACTTGTATCTCATTTGACACATAGCTGTATAACGTATTGGCTGAGCTGAGTATGTGTGTCATGCACAAGAGTAGCAGTCATGGGTATTCTCAGGCCTTTATATTGGATTACCTCCTTTAGTGGATGATCTAGTAGGTACACAGGTGAATGAACTGCAACTTTTACAAAATATATTACATTACATTCTCTTACCTAAACTGTATACCAATGCAGAGTGCTCAATCACTGGTCTGGTGAGGTCCTAAAAAGGGGAACTTGTCCAGCATCAGATCATCTCATAATATGGTAATGAACCTGGTCTGCCAGCATGACAAATGAAGGAGGAACGAATAGAATATAAAGAGTTATGGTGACAAATAACCCTGGAAGCAGCTAAAATACCAGGGTTAAATGACTATATTTCCTTATTGCCATTATTAAAACTAAGGGCTGCCAAAATGTAAAGGTTGCAATATCCACGTATGACAGTAGATGGTGCTAGTCGCATATAATAAGTATGTATTTGTATTTATAAGCATTACCCATATAAATGTCTTGATTTTGTATTAAATTATTCCTTTTAATAATTTTATTGTTATTAAAGATCATAAGTTTTAATGTTCTTATAAAAATATCTTTCTATTTAGTTTTAAAGTATAACTATACATGAAAAATTAGCTGATTAATATTTATGAGCCCTATAAGAAAACCTGATTTAAGAAGTATTTGTAGTAATTCATTGATTATCTGATGAAGTCTAAGTGATGTGGACGAAAACGCGAGCTGTGTGATTAAGGCGTTTATGAGGCTTTAGTGTTATTGTGTTGAGTAATAAAGCTGAGTTTTTTAAAGAACAGCTGTTTGCTTCACTCCATTAGCCCATTGTGCTCTTTTTGGATTTATTTGTTGAGTAGTTACATAACTCATCTGCAGTGTTATAATGTAGAGTTGTTGTTGTTGTTGTCTTTTGGCTTTTCCCGGTTAGGGGTCGCCAAAGCAGAACTCCGGTCCGCTAATGATTGGCAGTAGATTTTCACAAACGCCGAGGTGCCAGCTTGACATTCAACCTTCAACGAAGGCATGCCCATTTAGAGTAATGGTAACAAACTGTTAGGCAAAATGTTCTTAGATGAGTCATTCTCATGACTAAGATGCTGTTTCTTTCACATCTACATGGAATTGCAGATGTCAAGTAGAACCAAGCTCTTATAAGTAGGTAGACACTGTCATTAGACAGAAATTATCTGCTAACAACAGAACACTGTATAACATAGGTGCACAAATAGACTGCTACATACTTAAAAACATGTGAAGAAGGTGACAGGAAAATATCACCTTGTACATGAAGGTTACTGTTGTAGGAAGTAGATCACACTCTGCATCCATTACATTTTCCTTTGTTTCTATAGTTTTCCTTTAATTAGTCCAGTCCATTTTGATGTTGCCTGTAGCCTTCAGTTTGGGCTCCTCATTAAACACTGCACACTTCCTAGACTGTACAACCAGTTTATTGAATAAATGCTTTCTGAGTTCCCTCCTAAGCCCAGCTCTGCCACACAAAAACTGCTTTTCCAAGTTATGATTGGTGTGTTAGAATTCTGCTCTGTTTCATTCTAGCGAACCCTTTTTAAGCTCCTGAATTCCTCAGTTATATGTATTTTGCCTTCTGTTTGCTGTCCTCTACTTCTCTTGTTGTGATTTAGTCTTCTAAATAGACAACATCACTGTTTAGTTTTTTTTTTGGAAGTGTCATGGTGGTTCTCCTACAAATGAATCATGTGACTGGACAGCCCTCCAGTTTGCATGCCTTTATGACGACTCCTACTGGATCACTGGAACTTTAAATCATTTCCTAACAGCACATGTAAGGCCTTCTTTTTCATGTAAATAAATGTTAACCATGCAGTAGTGTTAATGGCACTGCAAGCTGTAGCTCATAGCTATGATACTTATACAATGAGGCAGGAGATAGAATTCTCTCTCAAAATTAAAAAAGGAACATAAATGGAAAATTAAAAAAGGAACATAAATGGAAAATAAAAAGTATGCAAACTAAGCCTAAGTGCATGATATCTGATCACCTGTATGGCATTCTTGCATCACTGTTACTTCTTTCTACCATCATCTATGTTGCCTCAGATGTGTTGCTTGATGTCATCTGCAAGGAGTCATTGGACATCTAGGTATCCCTTTTCCCTCAAGAGTAGATGTTTCACTTTCCAGCTAGGAAACCACTATAATAGTGATTTTGAATACACAAGCAAATAACGCAAAACAAATGATTAACCTAGTATTGTGTTAACAACTCATTGAGAAAAGAGAACACTGACCTTCTATGTATAACCCTAAAGCAGAGAATCAAAACACTTTTTTTGAACTCTATAATTACTCCCACCATCTTAGGAAACCTAGGCAGCCCTGTGAAATGCATATTCAACATGTGGATAGCAGCCACACTAGAATGACCCATGATAAAACCCACTCAAGACCAATGAATAAGGCTGGGCATCAGCTAGAATGCTAAAATGCAGTATAAGGTAAACTTTAATGAAGGATATTGGTCTATAATTAATCAAGCAGGGTAGATCTTTGTTGGGCTTTAGTACCACTATAATGGTTGATATTCTAGATGAGGGATTCCCCACATCACCCTTCAGAAAAAAATTGAAACAGAGCAGCCAAAGGTCCAGCGTCCAGGTTTGAAAATTCTTTAAACAGTTTACTATTGAGGCTATCAGGGCACAGGGCTTCCCCACCAGGTGTCTTTCTAATAGCCTCAAGAACCACTGTCTGCAAGATTGGACCTTCTAGCACATTCGCCTCCTTTCACTGTTATTGCTATAACCTAGTCTGCCTCAAAAAGTCCCTCACCTTCTGCTTCCAGGCTTTACCCACTTTAGACAGGTTACTAAATACATTTTGATAAAAAGATAAAGACCTCATTAATAGCCCAACTCTCTGTGATTAGTGTTGATTTTTCGCCTGATCTCAACCGTAATATAAAAGCCCTATATGTTCTATCCTTGAGCCTATTATCCAAAAGTCAGACCAGTTTGTTTCACAGATTCCAAGATGTAAATGAAATCCTCTGCAAATATAATTATGTTTTAGCTCCTAAGAGCTGGTCAGGTTTTTTTATGTTGTACCTTTTACTGATATACTGGCTCAGAAATCCTAAACCATGATCTCATCCACAAGTTGAACAGATTTTCCACTGATTCTTGTGTCTGTTTCATTTCTTTATCAATACTAGCTTATGGACGGAATTTGTCACATTTGTGTAAATCCT
This sequence comes from Protopterus annectens, assembly GCF_019279795.1. Lineage (NCBI taxonomy): Eukaryota > Metazoa > Chordata > Ceratodontiformes > Protopteridae > Protopterus > Protopterus annectens. Next base: position 746,392,452 of record NC_056747.1, on the reverse strand, counting down.
GCAATTTTAGCTTGAATGATTCCCATGTAAGGCATACTGACAAATAATTCCTAAACTCCTCATTGGATGTGCTCCACTAATCTAACTGTATCAGAACCAATGGGTCCTATTGCCAAGAGCAGAGAATGTCCTTTTTTCCAGGCATCTGGACCTTTACCAGAACCATTGCACTGGGCAGAGATAATCTTTGACCTAGCAATCCAATTAGCTGCCTCACTTGAGCAAGCAGTAATCCAGCCTACTGGCGGACTTCCCTACCGGAGAAAATGAAGTGATTGCTTCCTCTCCAATATGCTGTAAATGCCATGTATCTATAAGATTGTACTGTGCCATATTCATACTAGCAGATATTTGGGCCTTATGATTCTTATCTATAGCTGGGACTGTTGTATCCCTAACAACACCTAAAACAGTATCAAAAATCTCCTGCCATTAAAGCTGGGGTGCTGCCCTCTCCTAATGAATACATTGCTAGTACAGACTTCAAAAATAGGCCTGGGCTATGCTTGATATAATCAAAAATGTTATCCAGCATCACTGTTCCTTCAGGAAGTTGAAATTTAGTATAGAACCACCATCCTTCCCTATTCTCTTCTGTTTCTCTATAAGATCCCACCCCAAAGCATTACTGATCCTAGTGACTACACCTGCTTTGGACTTTTTATTATGATTACTAATTACGTGCCCCCCCACCAATAAAATGTATGCAAAATCTGTGTGCATTTAAGGAATACTTTACATTCCTATAAAACAAATGTCCATTTTTGACTTGCATAGCCAACTTTGAACTACAGTTTGTTTAAATGGACCATTAAGTCCCCTAACATTTAAAGAAAAAGGTGTATAGCCATGAGCTGTAACAAACACTGAAAGTCTAAGAGCAAGTATTAGAAAACATAGTGCAAACAGGAAAAGGAAAATTATATACAGTGTGCTGTACCAAAGTTAGCTATAAGACCCTGCTGACACAGCATAGTTTTATTAAGTCACTGGGTGTTAACACCAGCCACTCAACCATCAAGGCATAAGCATACCTGCTTGAAGAAACATAAAAGAAACCTGGATTCATTAGTCCATCACTATTGTTCTCCATTTAGAATATTTAGATTGAGAAGATTTAGCTGTGGAGGGTGCCTCCTGTTTGGATACATTATGCTCAAGCTATTTCTTTGCTCTATTCATGTCATCAACCTGCTGAGCATCTCTCTTAATCTGTCCTTATCATTCTGTGGTTTAATTTCTTCCCCTAGTTTCTTCATGCCCACCCTTCTCCAACATTTCATATCTGTTTCGGACTGGAACTTCTGGGGGAAAGGTTGCTTCTCTGTGGCTTTGTATGCCTGAGGAGACTTTCAGACCAGAACAATAAGACATCATCTGCCATTGTGGGGCACTCTGAGAGACCATTATTTTATTGTATTGGATATCATCAAACATTTCCACATGCCAGAGATTAGTTTAGACCTCTTGAGAATAACAACAGTCAATCTGGTCTGCTCTGAAGAAATTTGACCCAATGAGTTGTCCACAGTCTTAGATATTAAGCAATGTTGCAAGAATATGGAAGCTTTCACTGGTTTCAAAAAGGCACATCATTGATTATCCAATTTTATAGGCAAAACTGATAGATATTTAAAGACTGAAATACTTTATAATGGACAACAACTCATTTGACCATGCAGCTTTTCATAGGTTCATAAGTAAGTACTAGGCTAACTGCCCTTGGGGCCATTTTAAGCCCAGCCATTTATCCCATTTGAGAATCATAGGATCATAGGAAGTTACTAGGCTAATGGCCCTAGAGCCCTTACAAGCCTAGCCAAGTTCTACCCTTATTTCCATGATTAGCACCTAATGCCCATGTCCAAGAGGGACAGAGGTGGAACTCCAGGGTGAATGTATGGTTACCCATCCAATCGTCCAGATTGTGTTTTGAAGAGGACCAATGAGGTACTCTGTTTAACATAAAGTGGGAGTCTGTTCCAAAGTTGTGGTAACCTCTGGGAGATGAATCTGTCCCTCCAGCAGGTTCTATTAATGTCACATACCAGTTAAGGTCTTTAGAGCAAGTGACCTATGTACCTTTTGACTTGCAGATATGCAGCATTTCCAATAAAGCAGGGTCCAAGATTGCCTTACATGCAAGGCAGAGATCGCCTCTGAGTAGTCTGTATGAAACAGAATAAAGTGACAGTGATTTCCAGTGATCCATATAGGACAGGTGCTGAAGACCTAGAATCTTCCTTGTGAGGAACCTTTGTGATTTCTCCAGCTACTGCAGGTGCTTGGAAAGGTATATACCAAAAGGGGTGTTGTGCTCAATTATTAGCCTGATGAAGGAAGAGTACAGAGAGGTTATAACTTCTTTTTTTCTGGAGGCAATGATGCCCTTACTTATGAGATGAGCAATATAGAATGTCCTTCTTACCACTATGGAGACATGGTGATGAAAGGTAAGACTGCTGCCAACCTGTGTGCCCAGGTGTCTCACTACTGAGTGCGTACTTAAGGAGTTGATATTGATGTGGTAGTTAGCAGGAACATTACTCTTACTGAAAGAGATGATGATACAATTTTTTTCATTGAGTTTAAGGCCATGACTTTGGCACCAGTCATTTCTCTATGTAAGACCCTCTTACAGGATGTTAACATCATTTGGAGATTCTATGACCATTCCCAGTTTGTAATCATCAGCAAACTTTGTCAGCCACAGACCTTTAGTTTTTGCTTGTACTTTGGAGAAATAGATTCCAAACAATAGAGGTCCCAGGACTGATCCCGGTGGAACATCACTAATTAGAGGTCTGCTGTTAGAGGTGGATTCCCCTATTTTGACTATATGTTTTCTATCAGTGAGCCAAATAGCCACCCATCTAATGATATAAGAATTGATGCCTAGTTAGGTGAGTTTGTCAATGATCCACAAAACCACAAAAACTAAAAATTAAAAATAAAAAACAATATATAGTCACAGACTCTGGTAACACATCAATTTTATTAAGAACAAGACTTAGCGCTTTGGCTACAAGCCTTCGAGCACAAAAACATTCATCCATCTTATATACTTAAAAAGTTTGTCAATGATGCCTGAGTGGGGGATAGTGTCAAAAGCCTTGGCCAAGTCTAGGTGGGTTATATGTACAGATTTTCCCACATCAAGGGCCTTGATGATCATCTCAAAGCTCAAACGCAGGGCTTAAATAAAATAAGAATAACCCTTTTAACTTTAACTAGTCAATAAGAATGCTCTCTCTGAGATCTAGTCCAATCATCCCCGTTTAGTTGGGATCCAGACAGCACTCTCCCCCCACAAGGATGCAGAAGGGCCGTCACCCACAGAATCAACACCTGCATCTTGTGTTTGAAGCGTAAACACCTTGACCATTGTTCCATCCCCCAAAGATCATATTCTATCCTTTTCTTGAAAGCAAGGAAATACATTTGAGCTTACCTTGTTGAATGGTACATAGAAATATCCATTCCCAATATGGATAAAAGCTACTTCTTGAGAAGCTCCTTAAGTCTAAGATTTCTTCATCTTTAAACAGCCCAGACAATCACTGATTACTATTGTTGTACCTTCTTCTTGTTGCTTTACCAGTGTTCACAGCAAAATATGATTTTGCTTGTCTACAAATTACACATGCTGCTCATTTTAGAAAGCTACCCATTAATATCGAAAACACTGAATTCAACTGCACCATATTGGCTGTTATGTTCTTCAGATCCAGTTACCTTTGTTTGCTGGAATGAAGAAGCACGGCTGTCAAATTTCTGATGTCCACAATGCTTTTCAAAGGATTTTAACTTCATTTCACCCAACACCAGCTCAAGATGTACTTTAGTTATGAGATTTTTAGATGTTGTTGTGGGGAGTTGCATTGCAAATCTACAATTATTTTCTTACAGATGATTTTCAAAAGGCTAGGTTTAAAGTTAGACTTTCTAGACAATTTTCGGAATATAGTGAATTGCTTTAAGTTTAGTAAAGAGGTATTTATGTTTGCAGGTATAATCAAATAGGACAAAATGCACAGAGGACAATCCAGCTGTTCCCAATGCCTGTACCAAGAAAACCATAGCATCATAACCATAGCAACATAACCATTGCATCATAATCATAGTAACATAACCATAACATCATAACCATAGCAACATAACCATCACATCATAACCATAGTAACATAACCATAGCATCATAACCATAGCAACATAACCATCGCATCATAATCATAGTAACATAACCATAGCATCATAACCATAGCAACATAACCATTGCATCATAACCATAGTAACATAACCATAGCATCATAACCATAGCAACATAACTATTGCATCATAACCATAGTAACATAACCATCGCATCATAATCATAGCAACATAACCATTGCATCATAATCATAGTAACATAACCATAGCATCATAACCATAGCAACATAACCATCGCATCATAATCATAGTAACATAACCATAGCATCATAACCATAGCAACATAACCATCGCATCATAACCATAGTAACATAACCATAGCATCATAACCATAGCAACATAACCATCACATCATAACCATAGTAACATAACCATCGCATCATAATCATAGCAACATAACCATCGCATCATAACCATAGTAACATAACCATAGCATCATAACCATAGCAACATAACCATCGCATCCTAATCATAGTAACATAACCATAGCATCATAACCATAGCAACATAACCATTGCATCATAACCATAGTAACATAACCATTGCATCATAACCATAGGATCATAACCATAGCATCCTAATCATAGCATCATAACCATAGCATCATAACAATAACATCATAATGTCTGATTCTGGCATTTTTAATAAGTGAAACTGAACAGATATATATTAATTACTTAGCATCTATTTTAGTGCTTTCTTCCCCAACCAAGTCCAAGAAAATAACCATTTTAACTAAATAAGCATATAATATGGCTGTACAGTTGGGCTATATACCATATATCCTGAGCAATATGCTATGCCATACCAACATTCACCACCTTTTCAGTAACTTTTTTGTCCGTTTTTAACATACAGTTGAAACAGCACAAGATTAAGGGAACAAAATACATTGTGGATCTCTTCCATAAATTATTGTCCTGTATAGCTGATATCAGGTTGAGAGCTTCCACTGGCTGTTTGTGCCAAATCAAAAGAATATCTTGCTGCCATTTCAGAATGACAGATTCCTTTTGCCTTCAGAGTCCAAGAGCTAGTTAGTAAAACGAAGATGAACTGTACAAAAATACTTCATTACAGCCAGCATTCACATTTAAATGGCTTTGATTTATACTACAGACATCTAATCAAAGGTCGGTATTTTTGAACATCCTTAGTAATGAAATAGAATTATACTGTTTGAATACGTTAGCAATGGTTTCTTGCCTACTTTAATTTTATACCTGTCAAGAAAGCTGGCAACCACACTTAGGTCAGCACTGGCATGCAACTTGTAGGAATGCATTTGTCTTTATTTCACACATACTTAGTGAATTTTTATGATGCTAAATGTACTTTTGAGCAGAAAACTTAGGTTCATGTCATGTTATTTCCCTTTTTCTGAGGTACACATATATTGGATTTTCACTGCATTTATTTGCCACTTCCAGTTTATTTTTATAGTTGTAGTATTTGGAGTTATAGGTATCCAAAATTAATTTAACAGAAACAGGCATCAGCAATTAAATAGTCACAGCTACCATTTTTAAAACATGTTCACTTTTTAATTAAGAAATAGCATGCTGTGAATTCTTGCCACTCACTCCTAATTTTAAATGCCACTACTATATATTTAAATAGCAACACGGAGTAAGGTATAGGTGATGTATCCCTGAGGAGGTTGGAAAAAACAAAAATAAATTCAGTCCATTCAAGGCCTTAGCAACTATTCGTTTCACTCTAAGAAAATTGTCACGAGTGACTATTTTACATAGAAGTCACCTGACTGCAGTCTGTTGGAATCTTTTGGTACCATTTCAGCATTAAATGTCATAATTTAGTTGCTTTTTATATGTTTTGTTGTCTTCAGGGAACTTGGATTTTGCCTTAGTGTATTTATGTATTTGAGTATGCCTTTTATTTAATCAACAGAAAGGGAATAGAGGGAACAAAGTATAAAAATGAGAAAGAATAATAGTACCGGAATGTGTTATAACAATGCATAAGTGTACCTTTCCTAGTAATAAGTTATATGTTAGGAAGCAAATTCACATTGCGGTAAAATGATGTAAACTGACTTTGGATGCAGTTTAACTGCACAATACAAGAGAGTTTTGCAGTGCAAGCGGCCATTTAAGAACATTTGGAACTCTATACCTAATAAACTTATTTTGACTTGGACCCATGTGCAAACAATTGATTTACTGAGTATCTGGTGAACAAGGTAGCCATTGCTTCTTAGACTAGTGCAGCAGGATTTTTTTCACTCACTGTTCTTATTTCGAGAATTTGACTAAAAACCTTGCCAGTGTGGCAAAGACCATCAGCATTCTTGTTCATTCCCATTGATGTCAAATAGGAATGCTTTTTGCCACTGAGAGAACAGAACAAATTGATGTTTTATCTGAAGAGAAGGCTATTTTAAGCTTCACACTTACTTGTCTCCCCTCTTACTCATTTCCACCTCCCTACAGCACAAAGATATCATCAGTAACATTGCCATGAATCCTTTCCACCAGTGTCAGGCATTGGCTGCAACCAAAAAAACAATTAATTGTCATCATTATGACTTATAGTTTCATAATATTAACTTTAAAGATCTATTTTTGCCCATATGCCTCTCTTTGTTTCATGTAATTACCTTTTGGGAGTGATCCTGGGATACACCTACCCTCATGGTCCAGTGCTTTTGTGATACTAACAGTTATTTTATACATCAGTTTCTGATCCCAGAAATAAAGAACTTTCATTCCCACTTGGTAACCAGCTGTATCCTCATCAGATACTCAGCTGCTTCCTCTACAAATTTATGACTGCCATCATTTTCCTCAATCACCAGTGCCCACTTGTATCCTCACCCAGTGTTGGGCTTAGTCTTCACCCTGTACTCAACCTACCTGTCAAAAGTGACCCTGGGAGTATGTAACCCCAGTGGTCAACATCTGCCATTCAGTCATTAATGTCTGCTAAATCCATCACTTTCTGATCCTCCGATTTCATTTAATTAAGAATAGTCACAGAACACAAAACTATGCGTGTTTATTTTCATCAGAGTAGCGTCCACAATTGAATGAGTACAGCTCAACAATCATCAATTTTTATTCACTTGTTAAAAATATTGTATTTCTAGTGATGTTGAACTTTTTATGACATTCTCTTTTTTGTAGTAATACGATATTGACATTTTCAGTTATATGGTGTTTTCTGTTTGTATACTAAGCTGTGGTTGTTCCTAGTTGTGATGTTTTCATTTTTTGCATCATTAAAGGTGATTATTTATAAAAATAGCTCTATAACTATTCAGCATGAGTGACTACATAATGAAATAATGGTTCAGACAAATAGACCTTCTTTTGAAGAAGAAGACTTGTTTAATTAACACATTATAACAGCTTAGGAAACCAGAAAAGAGTTTTATTGTAATAAAGACATTGACCATAACACAAAAAAATGTATAAAACTCAGTCCTGGATACTTTACTTTTTATTGGAAGTGCTCTTATTACAATCTCTTGCTTGGTTTCCTGAGCCAGTTCTGTATTTTCTCTGTAGGCTAGTTTGTTTAGTCACTTGGCTTCTTTGCCCACTATAGCTCTACTTTTTTGCCTGTTTTTTTTTTTGTGTGTACTAACAAATTCTAGCAAAATGGACTGATATACAGTTACCACATTAACACAAGTCATGATTGTTGTGAGTATATTACAGTCTGACAATTCCTGCATTTTGAAAAAAGAGCGATCACTAGCCAACTAACAGTGATGTGGCAACAGTCTGCGATGCTGATAAGCATAGTGACAGAAGGTCACTGAGAACACCTAGATTGTGGAGGATCACATAGACAGTTTCCCGCTTGTAGAGAGAAGTGAGGTTGTATGATGCCATGTGAGTATTTGCCCCTATACAAACTGAGGATTAACAGTCATTCCAACAGTATATTTAAGTGAAAATGGCACCTGATATCATGGATGGGATCTTACATAACATTGTGATGTTACTGCTGACGCCATGCAAAACATTATGATGCAGTTGGTGGAAATCATTCATGATATCATGTTGCCTGTATAATTCAACTATCTCATATTATGTGTCACATCACACAGCTGACTCTAGAAAACTCTTTGAGCTAAATGTTGTCCAAAAACATTGTAAAGCATACATTTAAAGTTAGTAGCAAAGGCATATAATACAAAAACATTATTAATGATGACACATTTGATATGCCTGTGTTTTGTAGTCCACTTTCAAATGTTATCATGTCACAAATTTTGGTTGAAGAAAGGATCAGAGGTAAGATTGTGTTATGGGTTGTGCGCAGTGGGGATGGAAACTGTGCCTCACCATTTTTCACAATACATCTGTGTCTGAAGGAGGTATAACAGACTGTCTCTACCTAGCAGGTAACAAACCCTTACTGTCATCATTGCATAATCACTTCTGGCTTGTAAGCAGAGGAAATGTAAGGAAAAATAGAAGTAGATATGTCCTGTACCATAGTGCTTATACTGTATCTTAAGTCAAAACATAAAAGGTGCAGCTAGGTCTTAGGGCATCAGATATAGTTGGAAGAGAAATGAAGTCCCTTCTGTGTTTTAAATAGGCAGCCAGAAAACAAAGTAATTTATAAACAAAAAAATAAGAATTGTGTTGTGTTAAAAGAACGTGCGCATTAATACTTGTGCCTTCCGTTTTCATTTGATTATTATATTCTTTCTGGAGTCTGTTTGTTTGTTTATTTGTTTGTTACTTTATTTATTTGTCAGGTTCTTGAACTGAACCAGAGAAGTCATTTTCAGTCATGACATCATTACAATGAAATTATAGAAAAATATGCAAAATCATATGAAATTCTTAAAAAAAGTATTTTATTTAACTAACAATATGAATCAAGACAGAACAAACACATAATCCTGTTTTCTTTCATTAAAGACACCCATGTAACCTCATTGTAACAACAGACTTTCCTAGTAAGCAGTTGTTTGTATCATAAGCTGTGTATTGACATCACTTCATTCACATTCTACTTGAGACTGACTTTGTTCTTTGAAAGATTACCTTTAAGTTTAAAATGAGGAAATTCCTTAGTAAGCAGAGAAAGGCCTTCTAAACCATAAGGTCATAGGTTTATAGGTTCATAGGTGCTTACTAGGCTAATGACCATAAGGGCCTTTTTAAGCCTAGCCATGCATCCCAAATCTCTGACAAGTTCTGATACCCTTGATAAGTGTAAGCAGGGGCTTATAAGTCATGAATGAGAAAATCTTTGGAAATATAAGATAATGAATAGTGTGCCATTACTGATGAAAGTTTGAGTAGGTTTGTGATGTAGCATTCTTTTATTGGATCTAAGTAATAAAATAGCAACCTGAAGCGATCCAGAATTATCATTTTGTAAATGACTGTCCCATTGAAGAATTTAGCAAAACAGTTTATGGGAATCCATGAACTACTTCTTCCATACACCGTTCATAAATTTGCCGATAGGACTGTCACCGCACTGTGACAGTACTGTCACAATTGTATAGAAGGCCTGATGCCTTCTTTATGGTACTATATATATGACTGCAGAAGGCAAATAATGGATCCAGCCACACTCCAAGGTATTTACAGGTCGGAACAGATCCAGTACACCTGCCGCTTGGTCCTCTGATACATTAGCTCTTCTCAGTCATGCCTGCATAACCCATCTGACTGAAATAATGACACAACTGTGATATCATTGTTAGGCAGTACAAGACAGGTCTACAAACACTGCTCATATCTGCTCACCAAGTTCTACTGTTTGAATTATCTTGTTGTATAATACAAGAGTAGTTGTTGTGTGACCTTTTCTTACAACAATGCTGATGGCCACAAAGCTACCCATAGGTCTCAGTATGCATTTCTAATTTTATAGCCATAGTGTTTGTAAGAGATGCGACTAGTAGCACAAGAGATTTGATTGGTCTGATTCATCCCACATTATAGCCATAACATTTGTAAGAATTGTGACAAGTAGTACAAGAAATGTGATTGGTCTGATTGATCCCACATTATAGCCATAATGTTTGTAAGAATTGTGACTAGTAGTACAAGAGATTTGATTGGTCTGATTGATCCCACATTATAGCCATAACGTTTGTAAGAATTGTGACTAGTAGTACAAGAGATTTGATTGGTCTGGTTCATCCTACATTATAGCCATAACATTTGTAAGAATTGTGACTAGAAGTACAAGAGATTTGATTGGTCTGATTCATCCTACATTATAGCCATAACGTTTGTAAGAATTGTGACTAGTAGTACAAGAGATTTGATTGGTCTGATTCATCCCACATTATATCCATAACGTTTGTAAGAATTGTGACTAGAAGTACAAGAGATTTGATTGGTCTGATTGATCCCACACTGGGTTTAGATTCTTGTGTAAGGACTAGGAGGAGTATAATAAATGTCATCTTCCTAAGTTCTTTAAACATTTTACATGCCAGTAGACTGTTGTTGAGTCAAGCCTGTTTGTAAGTATCGGTGTCACATGCTCAGTGGAAATTTGGACACATGCCATCTAAGTCAGACAGCCCAAAGTTTATGATTCTTCTCAACTGTTGTTTTATCTTTGCTAAACAGACATCTCTAAAATGAAATTCAGTGGTGAAAGCAAAATATTCTGTCTGCTGATAAGTCAAGAGCTTTTATAGACAACTGTACACCTGAACTAAGCTAGTTTTTCAGTGCCTTTTGCATATACTTCAGCAAACCTTAAGGTTCAGAACCTTGTTCAACATTAATGTCCAGGGTAAGCATCATGATTCTATTCAGGCACCCCTGTTAAGTTCCTGTTTTCTTTACAGAAACCTCAGGCATTAATTAGTACATGTGACTTATTCAAGAAGGTGACCTCATCTTTATTAGACAGGCTTTTGAAATGATACTTAATGCTAATTCAGAAGAACATTTTATAAATAACTGGTATGAACCATAGATGCTGTTTTAATTACAGACAATATCCTTTAAGGTAATTAATTACAAAATAAAATAAATGTACACAGCACAAGTACAGCGACCAGGAACAAGCGCTTTATAACTCAATGTCATTTATGGAGCTGATAGCAAGAGAAACAATAAGGGCCCTGAAAATGAATCACAGGCAAGAAATGCTGCTGCTCCCAAAAAAACTCTAATTCAGAGTCTACATGGAGACGCAAATGCCACCATCATTAAGGACATGTCAAACAAGAAACTGTGCAGGCTAGCAGATCTACTCAGTTCCAGAATCTCTTTAGCTGACAATAGTATTTCACTCAGCAGACCTTTCTGGTTTGTCTAAAAGAACTTAATGAGACAAAGTTGCCCTTTCAAATATGTCATAATCAACCAGATTAAGGGAAAAAGCAAAATAAATGCACAACTGCAGTCATCTTAAAATGCTGGCTTTGAGGGTCCAGTATCTGACTTTCAAAAAAACATGTGCAGTGAACAACAGTAACAGATTTCTTCGCAATATAGTAACTTTTGGTTATTATTTTAAATTACGTGTAGTACATGGAGTACTGCAATTATGCTCCAACATCAGAGAAACATCAGAAAAACAACAGTACTGCCCTGGCAATGTTTTGCTGTAGTATATTGCATCGGGCCTGTCCTTTATGGTAACCTCTGTCCATTTCTAATTTTAAAAGAAATTTGGTTCAGGAAGCAGAGGATTTGATTATTATTATTATTTGAAAGTGATGTATTACTAGAGGCGTGGAGATGATAAAATCCTGCCTTTTCAATGTTATATAATTACCTAACACAGGTTGGATCTTTCTGCATACATATGTAATATAATAAAATGCTGCACCATATGCCTAACAAGCAGCTAAACATGTTTTCTAAAAGATCTGGCATCAGTATGTTTACAGATGTTGCAAATTAATGAACAGTTGTGGGATAACCTTAAGTCATGGCTACGACTTTCCTAGAAGAAAATCTGACAGACAGAGAACCTTCTGTATCTGCTGCCACAACTCATGGGAATCAATGGATGCTCCTTATTGGTGGAAAGTGCAAGAGTAAAATGGCCATTGGCTAAGCTGTAAATCAGGAAGTAAGGAACATGAAATAAGAATAATCAATTTTTATAAACCAAATTACTTGGCTTTCATCCATTAGCCTGTTGTGTTGCTCTATGTTCCAAACTACAATGTTGAATAGGTTTTGGAAGAGAATGTTCTACTGCTTCATTTACTTGGATTTAAGTATTGATGCTGTGAACACTATATTTTTGTAACCCCTTTACTAAATGGGACTCCACTCGTTTGAACCTCTATATTTATCTTATGCTTGTAAAAGCAGTGGCTTTTTTGTGTAACAGCCCAGAGCTTGCAGTGCTTTACTCACATATTAAATGTTTATTTGTGTGTGAAGATTTGATCAGCCATCCTTAACATAGTGCCCTGTATTGATTTTATTGCAGGCTAAGTTCACATTGCACAACAATGTTCCCTGGCTATATTCTGGACACAGCAGGGTCACAGAATTTGCATTACAAATGAAAATGACTGCAGTTTTAAATGAGTATATGACTATAAAATAAGCATGCATGTAATCATAAAAATACAACCATGTCTGGTAGATATAATAAATACACTATGTTCTCACTTTGTGTAAAGTATAAGATAGTGTGCATATTGCATGTGTGTGTGTGTGTGTGTGTGTGTATGTGTGTGTGTGTGTGTGTGTGTGTGTGTGTGTGTGTGTGTGTCTGTCTGTCTCTATCTGCCTGTGTATCTCTCTCTTTCTCTGTCTCCATGTATGCATATATACAGCAACCCAAAATGCATGGATCACCCAAGAGCAAAAGCAAATTACAAACATTCTTCATTCAGACATTAGATCAGCCAATAGACCAGTTCTGGTAACACCTGCTTTTGTCAGTATATACATATATGGGCCTACTACATATAACCAAAATGTCTATAGACTGAGTTTCATAAGACCAAGACCACAGCACCGATAGCCCACAAACCTGTTACCTGACAGTACCCAACATACACATTGAAACAATAAAATCCCAACTTACCCCCCTTTCAAGGAAATAACAGCAATAAAAATGAACACCATGGGTACAGCACACTAAAACATTTCCACCCAAACTACATACTTAACCTCCCTCACACCCCACCCACCAAACAATACACCCAAATGCAAAGAAAATTCCACTGAATATTCATAACAGCATCTATAGCACTGGCATGAATATTCATAACAAATACTTAAATTAAATAAAAACAACTATTTAATGTCAACTTTAACATTTTTGCAGGGGGGCTGCACCCCCTTGTTCCCGCCCAAACCCCCTGCAAATTAAATATACCAACTCCAAGAGCAGATTTCCTGTTCCACTTAGCTTGGAATGACGACATTTCAAATGTTCAGTCTTCTGAACGTTGGTATTGTGAAGTTTTACTCATGAAACTTTGAGTTTATGGTCTTGGTCTTATAAAAGTCAGGCTACTGACATTTTGGTTATGTCAAGTAGATATATATATATATATATATATATATATATATATATATATATATATACATACATATATGTGTGTGTGTGTGTGTGTGTGTGTCTATGTGTATAGGTCTATGTCAGATGATCAAGTTTTCAGAAACTTGAAATTCATACAGTCAAGACCATATGATTGAGTTTCTGAAAATTCAAAATCGGGCAAAAAAAATCTGCTAGACAATGGAACTGATACAGTACCACATTTCTCATTTATTAATAGAAAGGCAGTTAAGAGGCAGCTCTGTTATAAGTCCCCAGGAATGACCAGCAAGAAATGCTCTAACAGGCACCTTCCCCTGCAGAAATTGTACAGCCTATAAGTACATATATTCAGGCTCTTCTTTTTGGCACAGAAGTCAGAAATTTAAAGTTGAGGCTGACTTCTATGCAGATTGTAAAACACAGAATGTGACCTATTTTAGTTTTTGTAAATACTGCAATGCTTTTTATATTGAGAAGACAAATAGATGCCTTAAAGATAGAATCCTGGAACATATGAGGGGCATTGTAAAAAAATAAGGAAACTAGTGCACTGGCTAAGCATGTAGAAGAAAAAGGGATGCACCATGTTTTTAACTTTTTTTGTATTAGAGATTTTATCAGAAAGCTTGAGAGGTGGAGATATTAAGAATAGAACAGAGGAGGTTGAACAGACGTGGATTATGAAACTGCAGGCTGATAAACCCCCTAGAATTAATGGTATGGTATCACTTAAATCTATTTTGAAAGCCAGACCATTAAAACATTAAAATTATGTGTCCATTTTTTTTTGTGTAATGCCGCAGTGGTACGGTGGTAGTGTTGTCACCTCACAGCAAGAGGTTCTCCCATTTGATTCTCGGCTTGGCTTGGGAGTGCCTTCTGTGTGGAGTCTGCATGTCCTCCCCGCGGTTGAGTAGCGTTCGAAAGACATGCGTGAGTAAATGGGCGTGCCTTCGTTGAAGGTTGGGCGTCAAGCTGGCACCTTGGCGTTTCGTAAAAAATCTACTGCCAATCATTAGCGGACGGAGTTCTGCTGTGGCGACCTCTTACCGGGAAAAAACCGAAAGACAAACAACATGTACTATTTATACATTTTACTAATAGTTGTACATTTTTTAAATATTTTTAGCGTTTAAGTAATTAAAGCTTTTAGATAAATGCACTTTCCAATTTAGTTATTACATTCTCCACTGTGATAGGCTGTCTTTTAATTTAAATTTGGATGTTCAGTAGTATGATTTAAGTCTGAAGAAGCAATCACTTTGGATTGTGAAAGTGCTAACCTCATTAAGTTTTGTTTGTTTTCTTCCTTCAGTTGTGGTTTGTTCGTTATTTTGTTATTTTTTGCTTTGAGGTGAATACCGAGCATTTTACCCAGTATCTGTGCCCTTTTTATTACTATTAGCCACAGTTGTTGTTAACTATTCACTAACTTAGTAATTAACAACTCTCATGTTAAATTGTACCATGTTCCTGATTTACTCAGTCATGTGCAGTTATCAGGAAAAGTACACCATAATGTGGTGATGAGGTATATTGCAAGTGTCCTGACCTGGAGCTAGAGATATGTAGTTAGTGACTCTGAGGAAGATGTGAGGGATACTAATACCATTTTTGACTCTGAACATGTGCCAGGAAGGTGAATACTGTTTGTAGTTGCTTAGGTAGTACAACACTTACAGTGATACCTGAAGGCACCTTCACAGGCATACAGGCTTTTGTACATTGTCATACAAATGATGAGATTGGAGGGACCCTTTTATAAGCTGTTAGTATTCTGCTGCAACTCTAGAACTAAGCAGGTAAGTCCTAGTTCATGAGAACATCTCCCTGTCTTTGTTTCAGGATATATTTTTACACACATTTTTACTTGGCAGTAATGAGTGGCATCTTTCATTTTAGCAGTTTCCTTAACTTTACTGCTATCCTGCATTTCTACAGTACTGTTTTATCCCTTCCTTTGTTCCCATGACTCATCAGCCTGTGCTGCTTCATGGGTCATCTTTGCATTTGTATGCCATTCAGGGGTCACTGAAGTTGCTGACCACCTTGCTAGTGTGATGTGTTAAGTTTAACTGCTATGGTACTGACCACCAGGCAGCTATTGTATGTGCCGTGCTGCTTTGACATCATTGTCTTTTGCCTCAGGCTTAGATGTAGCTTTGTGTCATTCATTAACTTAGATTGTTCTGGAATTTCATTATTCCTGCTTGTTGCTCTGTGCACAGCTGGGATCAGCAGTCATGGAGTGTGGTTAGTTTTGTCTCCACTGGTCTTTATGACTTTGATGTTCTTGGGGGGTGAATTGCAATCGGGGGTCAGAGCAACAAGAACCTCACAGAAAAGGTGTTGAACTACAGAGAAAGAATTACACATTGATTCCCTAATCTTTTGGAATCCAGATCAGTGAGTCAGAAAAATAGTATTCTACAGAGACTACATTCTTACTTTTGTCCAGTCTGTCTACTATAATGTCATTTGTCTGTGTTTTAGAGCTGTTTCAGCTGTGATTACTACTTCTGTTGTATATGCTGTTTTGATAGGTGTTAAAATATTTATGGGACTCTTCTAAAACTGCATTACTACTGGGAGGTTTAATACACTTAAAAAGGTATAGTTTAATATTTCTTTACAAGTCATTAAGTTAAGCTATGGAATGACTGAGTGAGGAAAGGAGTCCTGTGGTCTTATATCAGTAATGAAGTCCTTGAGTGTGACTCTGATTGTTGGGTGATACGAAGATGTCTGTAGTGCAGATCATGACAGCACAGATGTTGTGAATATTTTGATGTGATTTTTGATAGTAATAGATTGCCCAGTGGGAGTAATTGTTATGATACAGTGATTTATAGACGTATTTAGTTCTTTTAAAGTTAGTTTAATGGCTTGTTAGAAGTTATTTTTTCCATTTTTAAGGTTTTTTTTGGTGGTATTCATGTCTGCAGGACTGGCATATAAAATACTGTGCATTTATATGACAAGTATGAAATTTACTGGCCCTTGATTTGTAAAGTTACCATCTGCTAATAATATCTGTTGTGAGCTGGGTATCAGTATGCTGTTTACTCATTGTGATTCGAAATCCAGAGTTAGTTTGTAGTGAACTGAGCAGAAGTTTTTTGTAGAATGTGCAATGTATGTATGGGAATTGTTATGGCTAGGCTTGCATAGACCCTAGGGCCGATAGCCTAGTACCAACCTATGAAGCTATGGTATAATTAATGTGAATATGAAATACAAATAAAGGGTCAGTCTTGATCCAAAACTGTTTGCATTAGATGATACTTTTAAAATAAGTACTGAAGTGAAACAACTTAGATTTCACACAGTGGTTGCTAAATTTTTGGGAGTGCTTAAGAGACTGAATTTGATCTTGTAGTAATTAACTGATGTATGTTTGCAGACCGTAAACTGAAGTTGCATATGCTATGACTCAGAGTGTAATGTATGGAGAGCTAGCAATGCTGCCTGACCAAATGACTAAATGATCTGCCCAAAACAAGGTCAGATAAAATGATGACAATGGTGATGCTACTAACAAGGAAGGTAAAGAAAACTGGTCCCAGTTTCATTACTTTTGGGAGGTTTAGGTTGATGTGGTGCCTGGCTGGTAAATGATTCACATGGAGCTGTGATGCAAACAGTCAGCCAACCATTTGAGACCAACAGACTGTAAATCAAGTTTGTTGGACTAAGGTGTCGTAGATGCCATCAAAGGCTTTTACTAATCTGTGAAAATGTCTCCTGTTCCATACAGTTACGTATGTTGTTTGTGAGTCAGTGTGCAAATTTCATAATGTTATTTGCATAGATATCTGTGATGATCAAGGTAATAATGAAGGTGGAAGGCTAGTGCTTTCTGTTATAATTTGGGCTGTGTAACAGATATGGAGATACGCCTGACAGGGTGGGATGGGGCAGCATGTGTCTTGGGAGCAAATCTTAGTAGAGTCTGAGATGTTTTGAAAAAAAGCCATGCATTTATTAGGGGAAAGCAAAGTTACAGGAGATATAGCACCACACTATGAGAGTGACACCTTCGTAATATGCTAGTTACACATCCTATGAATGAGGTCCTCACCGAGGTGTGATTGGGGTGGTTAGACAATAATACAAAGTTATAAAATCCCCTGATGGTTGCCTGTGTGATGAACATATTGCAGTTTGTGCTGACCTTGTACAGAGAATTAATGGGCATGGCTCTCTCCCTATGTATAGAATGGCTGGTGATTTATCATAGGGTATGCAGGCTTGAGGGCTGAAAATATGAAGTAAAATAGAAGTGCTCTGATGCAGTGTTAATATCTGTGTACTGAGTAGGGACCATCTAAAGAAAAACAACACTTGTGACACATTACTGCTGATGCCTTACATAGTACTGTACATGTTATATATATATATATATATATATATACTTTCATGAGGGACAATAGTGACGTGCATCCCTGCTACCCTGTATTGAATTTTCTTGTAATACGTGTCACATGTTCTTTCAAAATGCAGTACATCTGAGAATCACACAGTCTGTTACTTTTATTAGCTGGATGGCTCACCTTTTATAGAGCTATGGAAACTGCATTTAGCACATATTGAACAAAAACTTGTTCTAGTTTCACATTGCAGAGCCCAGCTTTACTGTACAATCTCTTGTGTGTTATTTGTGTAGTCAAGTACCAGTTTTGTAATACCCCGGAGGGGTACTACAGTACAGCTAAGACACTTACTGCAACACCATTCTTTCTGTTAATATGTACACATCAAGGGGCTGTAATATTTAAATACAAACTAAATGGGGTTATTATTTTACAGCCATCAAATCTAGTGTATACATTTATTTAGTGTACGGGCTTTAAGCAACACTAAAATATTTATCTTTGCATACCTTTTCCAACACTGTACCATTCCACTTTACTGTTACAGGTGCTAATTATTCTAAAAAGATATGTTACCCTTTCACCCCTCCTCAGGATATTATTTGTTACACAGACTGGAAGGGAGGGCATTGTTTCTCTACACTCCAGTTCCTTACAGACACAATTTATTTCTTCTGATAACATAATCATACACTCAACAATTCACATTCTGTACTTAGAAAACTGAAATAATGAATAAATGAAATGTTAAATATCTATGTCAGTGACAAACAGAAAAATGGCCCATTATTCAAAACAACCCAAGTAAAAAAGCACACGTATCTTAAACCATCTGCATAACAAAGAAACAAAATTCTTTATATCCATTTTATTAACTTCTTTTTCAGGTGAAGGTTGTGAAGTTAGCAAACTGAGCAGAACAGACCAAACTTCTTTTTCCATGGCAATAGTTTTTAGCTTGTCCTGTATGATTGTCAGGCATTCTCCAGGCAATCTGACAGATACAATTCTCCCAATGTGCATTCTGAGTCAGACTTGGGATGTCTTACCAGTGGTATGTGCATGGTCCACCTCTCATGAGAGGTACCTAGAGGGCATCCTCACCTGGAGTCCAAATACCTCAACTGACTCCTTTCAACCTAAAAGTAAAACAAAGAAGGCCAACGCCCTCAAATAAAGAAGTTTAATAAAATAACAAAGCTTTCAATTAAAAACTCTTCATCAGTGTTTCCTTTTGTTTTTACTTGAAAGCTTTGTTATTTTATTAAACGTCTTTATTTGAGGGCATTGGACATCTTTGTTTTACTTTTTGGACTGCATTTCTAGTGCTTTGAAGTCCTTTAACTGCTTTGGTGATTTATTTTGTCTTTGGACTCCTTTCAACCTGAAGGACCAGAGGATCTATTTGGAGATCCTGCTGTAATGCCCATAGTCCTGTTGGAATGACTTATCCCTTACTCTTTCATGGAGAGGAAGCCCATTTACTTTGTGAAGGATCAACATTTCTGCCATTTCTACTTGCAGTCCTGTCCTTTCGCCTACTACCCAATGCTTATGACCATAAGTAAGGAAAGGGACAGTGTCTGACTTCTAAATTCAAAGCTTTGTACTAGAACTCAGTTCTAGCCCAATATAATGGCTGCATTTCTGCTGCCATTGCACACACACCCATTGCTCATTCTATCAACGTCCTCCACCTTCACTCTTAAATAAACCCCCAAGGTATGTAAATTCTTTCACTTGAGTTAGCTATTCCCCAATTTTTTCAGGGGGAGAAAAATAAACTCTTATTTGGAAGGTACAGATTTTCATCCCAAATACTTCACAATCTGCAGGGGAGAGCTCTAAAGCACACTGGAGATCAGTTCCTTGATTAATTGCAATGAATGCACTTACATTGTTCAGCAAATTAATTTTATAAATAAAAGAAACTCTGTGTGTATGTATCAGATGTTTACTCTTATCACTGGAAAGATAGTGTATGCCTTAAGGAGCTCCTGTAACATGATATATATATATATATATATATATTGCTGGGGTGGGCAAAAGTTTAAAACTAGGTTCAAAGAACAGCTTGGTAATAATTAGACATAAAAGTTTTGAATATCCAGTGCATAAACATATACATGAAGTACGCAAGGGCAATTTTGGAAATGTGCTAGCAACTGCAATGAAGCAAGATGCGCAGTCAGTCAGGGATGCATATGATGTTAAACACCATTTGTTATTTAAACAGACACTGTTTAGTTAAAAGTTTGATATTTTACCCATTAAGGGTTAAAACAAGAATGCTGCTAAAAATGTTATAAGACATTAGAGTTTCTACTGGATGGTGTTGATTGTCTGCATTGTCTAATGAGATATTTTATACAAGGCATATGGTTTTATTTTATTAAAATTCATTGTCTTATATGTTCTATGACACTCTTTATAGATGTTAGCTGAAGTGCTAAGCAGATTATGTTAAAGCGCATCAAGACTGGCCTTGTGTTGTATATTAATAATATACTTCCTTGTCAGTTGTTACTTTTACAAATCAGTCAGTTGATACAAAGAGGATGGCATCATATATATATATATATATATATATATATATATATATATATATATATGGGTCTACTTCATAAGATCGACAGACCATTTGATCGACATTCATTTGGTCAACAGCTCATTTGGTCGACAACCAGTATTCAAGGCAAAAACCAGGGAATTGCCCCCATCCCCAATGTTGTGTGACCCTGGAGTTGATATATATTGTTAGGGATGGCAGTGGGGGGCACAGCCCCCCACATTGGGGGCGATTTCCATTTCAAACATGAAAATGCAAGAAAAACTACACATATTAAATGAAAATAGGTGGGGGCTTCACCCCCCACAACCCCCAATGTGGAGGGTGGTGCCCCCACACCCCCCCTAACTACATATATCAACTCCAGGGTCAGACAACATTGGGGAGGGGGGCAAATCCCTGTTAAGTGCCTTGAATACTGGTTGTCGACCAAATGAGCTATCGACCAACTGAATGTCGATCAAATGGTCTGTCAATCTTATGAAGTAGACCCATATATATATATATATATATATATATATATATATATATATATATATATAAACAAAAACAAATATGTTCAAGGTTGTTGTATTAAATTCAAAGCTAAGGAGGGCCTCCAAAGTGACTGCTACCAGCATACTTAGCATCATCCTACCTTGGAGAAAAGGGGATATTCTCATTTATGGCAATCTCAGACTTGGTATATGTAAGTCTGAATTTTCAGCCATTCAGGCTCCACATGTTGGGAGTCTACAATGTGGGTCCTGACATTTCCAGTGTTTCGCAGATGTAACACTTATGTCTGCAGTCAATGAAGTCTCTCAGACTTGTTTGTTCCTTGATATCCTATTCATAAAGATCAGGAAAAGCAGGAGAGAAATATGGAACACTGCTGGTGGAGAGCAGGGAAAATGAGGAACAGGAGAGGGGACAAAAATACTCTTGGTGGAGCCCTAGGCTCATTTGAATGATTTCAGCTCAAGTCGAGAATTTGAAAACAACTCTGGTTTCTAAAGTACAAGGCCTGAATGGTATGCAGCAGTGACCTTTGCTCCCTACTGCTGTAGTAGCTCCAAGGGAGTATACAGTTATATGCCTTCTACAGGTTTACAAAACCGAAGAGTTCCACAACCCATCCAATAAATCCAGTGTTCCATGGCCAGGAAAAAGTCTGCTTTGCTTCTCTGAATCAGCCACTCAACTATTGAATAAAGTCACATTTCTAGCACTATGACATGTATTTTTATGAACACTGAGAAGTTTCAGACCTCTGTGACTGGAACACACCATCCTGTCTTCCTCCATGTTTGAAAATGTGGACCACCACTTCATTTTTGTCATTCCAGAAGTTCTATCCCCACATTCCACACAGCATTGAAAAAGGGCATTAACTATGATGCCTCAACAGTGAAACAGAAATGATTCATAAGGGGCATATGACTTCTTGTAGAGGCAGAGGACCTTGCAACCTCTATTTAATATAATTATGCAGAGGCTTCTTCAAGTTGGAGGAAAGAATATTTCCTACAGTGCAGTAACCATCTCCAGTGAATAAAACCCAAGTTTCAGATGAGACACACTTAGAAATATAGTATTCTTCTGTAAGAACTACTTCTATTACTCTGAATACTTCTATAAATAATGCAGTAAATTACCTAAGTACTTGACATTTCTTCAGCATTATGTATACATATTGCTCTTTATTTACCTTTTTTTCTGTTTCTTCTTGTACCTTTGCACCTTCTAGCATGGGTCATGTCTGAAAGGATTCTTGGATTCAGTCTACTTCCCTATTTGGATTAAAACATAAGGAAATGCATGTTTGTTGAAAACACTATTGTAAGCAGACATCAATTCATCAAGTGTAGAAATTAAAAGCAGCAGTATAAAGTCACTAAAATGGAAAAGTTACTTCTGACAAAATATTCATATCAGTAAATACTACACTTGCCCACAGCATTTATTCACAGTCTGTTACACATAACCTGCTTCAGCACTGTATGCCTACATTCACATTTACTTTTCCCTTTTAATAAATAAAGTACTCTCTAATGTGGGTTATGGCACTGCTGATGATCCTTTTCCCTTCTCGTGGGTTGCCTTCAGCCCTGTTGTAAAACAGAAAGAAGTAAACTATCAGTATGGTTACAGACATTGATCTTGGACTGATGAGACTGTATAATGGGCATCAAATGGGCCAAATGAGGTAGAGCATTAACAGAAAAATCGGGGCCGTCTGCGGATAACAACTCATCTCAGTCTGACTCTTGCCACAGCCACAAGAGAATGACTGAGTCAGAATGGTGTAGAAGGGTCTGATCATCATGGAGAAGGCAACAACAAAAAAAAATCTAAATATCAAAAGCTTCAATGCAAGCAAATATGTCTTTTCAAAAACATCAAAAGCTATAAAGTATGTAATAGTCCCTTTTAGTAGTCCTGTTTTCACAAAATCTACTCTGTATGTTTATCCTCCATAGCCTATTCTTCAAAGTAAAGGGATTTTTTTCTGGTACTGAAATAGTATCCTACTATAACATGCAGTAAAGTAACACAAGATGTACTCTGAAATAGTGTCCTACTATAACATGCAGTACAGCAACACAAGATGTTCTCTGAAATAGTGTCCTACTATAACATGCAGTACAGCAACACAAGATGTTCTCTGAAATAGTGTCCTACTATAACATGCAGTAAAGTAACACAAGATGTACTCTGAAATAGTGTCCTACTATGACATGCAGTACAGCAACACAAGATGTACTCTGAAATAGTATCCTACTATAACATGCAGTACAGCAACACAAGATGTACTCTGAAATAGTATCCTACTATAACATGCAGTACAGTAACACAAGATGTACTCTGAAATAGTGTCCTACTATAACATGCAGCACAGTAACACAAGATGTACTCTGAAATAGTGTCCTACTATAACATGCAGTACAGTAACACAAGATGTACTCTGAAATAGTGTCCTACTATAACATGCAGTAAAGTAACACAAGAGGTACTCTGAAATAGTATCCTACTATAACATGCAGTGCAGTAACACAAGAGGTACTCTGAAATAGTGTCCTACTATAACATGCAGCACAGTAACACAAGATGTACTCCTTTCATCCTGATTTTACAACTAAATGGAAGAGAGGTTGAAAAGCTTTAGGACTGAATGTGACTTGTGATACACGTTTTATGATGTGATTTTATTCTGTTGAGCTGTGGAAGTTAAGTGTGAATGTCTTCTAATACATACATTGCTGCATAATACCATCTGTGCAGTTGAGTCAGGAAGTTTCCTTATGCCAGACAGTACAGTATGCAGAATATAGAGACAGTATGGCTCATATATAAAAGGGATGAGTGAAATGTTAAGGAGTTACTCCTGATGACAAATACCCCAACTTACAAGTAGATAAAGGTGTTTTGCTATACTTAGATGGACTCAGTCGTAAAGATATCTGCCCTGAGGGGGGCAGGATATAAGGTGTTTCCAATCACTGCCTCTGTGGAATTTGCATATTCTCTGTTTGTGTCTGTGGTTCTTTTGCAGGTAATCCACCTTCCTCCACTTCCAAAAAAAACACTTTGATTGGTTACATGAAAGTGTCAATGTATATATATTGTATGGATCCTTCCTCTTTTAGTCTGCTAGTTTAATTACTTATTTATAGATGAATTTGATACAGTCCCTGAAATCATGAAATCAAAAAGTGTGAAAACATCAAATTAATTTTCCAAAGTCTTCTAACAATCTTTTTATTGCTTCACCTTTCTTTTAATAAAAATGGAATGTTGTTTTTTGACCATGTCTTACTCAACCAGTTTGGAGGTCAATTTGAACCAAAGGCAAGGTTAATGCATTTACGCAATTCAGGGGGTGTACATCATAATCCTTCATCTTCCCAATGAGGCAAGACATACCTGGATGCTTTGAACTCCAGACATGTATCCCAGGTATCCTTATCTACTGATCATGAATCATTTCACATTTGCAAATGTTTTTATTTATTTTATGTTTAGTTTGTTAACTGGGTAGGTGAATTTGACAACAGATCCTTTTCACCAGTTGGCACAAAACACGTGTAGAAGTTATTAGCGAACAAACCAATGTAGACCACCACAATCCTTCGATAAAACACTAATTTAATATGACAAGGCAAATTCAACAAGCAGTTTTTAACACAGATAAGCGCTTTCGGGCTCTGCCCTTCTTCAGATGAAATAAAAACAATCTTAGTCACATTTAAATACCTAATTCAAAACAGTTTCCAACCAATCAAAATTTATACTGCACCCTCCTATCTTTGAGGGCGGGTTTCATAGGAACAAATTCATTTAGTCCTGGTGTCCTATGAGCTAACAGCTCAATTATCCACTTTGCTTCTTCTCTCTCAGTGGCATCTACTCGGCTACCCTTTCTTATACTAGGAAATACATTTGCAATAGTTCTAAATCTAAACTGATGGTCATTATTTACTTCTATATGTTTATAAAGTGCATTGTGCATATTTCTAGTTCTTATGCATGAAAGATGTTGCAGAATTCTAACTTTAAACATATTATTTGTTTTTCCCACATAAAATGCTTTGCATTGCTGACACTCAACTAAATAAATTATATTCTTTGTTCTACAATTGGCTTTTGCTTTAAAATGAAATAATTTCCCTGTTACTGGATGCTTAAAACAATCTCTTTATTAATACAGTGACATGCTTTGCATAGCCCACATGGTTTTGTACCTACTTGACAAATGGAACTTTTCTTGTGGTTACTCTTTTCTTGTGTTAAAATGTCTTTCAGATTTTTATTTCTTCTAAATCCAAATTTGGGTTCTATCCCTACTATTTCTTTTATTTTATCATCAGATAAAAGTATATGCCAATTTTTCTTAATAATGTCACATACACCATGTATATTACTACTATAAGTGAATGTCATTCTATTAAATGCAAATTTATGGCCATGTTGCTCTTCTGATGAAATTGTCTTTAATGAAGATACAGATTTTCTATGTATATTACCCTGACTTAATTCACTTACTGTCAACCTCTCATTATAACCTCTATTTTTAAAAATATGTTCCATATTCATCAATTCTTCCTCAAAATCACTATCTTTAGTACAAACTAGTAAAGTAGAATTCGAACCAGCAAACAAATACCAATAAAAACTTCGTCCCAACACGTTTTTCAAGGCTTTATTACATCAACATCCACCAGATTGAGCGCTTTCATCTGCCCTAAGCAGATTTCTTCAGAATACTTCATAATCAGTGCCACTCGTTTTTATACTATTCTTAAAGTACATAATTATTCAATTAAATTAAATTTATACAATTAATCACTTAAAAAATTAAAACTTTTAACCCTTCAATGAATTCCTACACTTCTCTGGAATTTAAATGTTCAAATGTTAAAGTGCAACTGTGCATATAAATACATAAATTTCTAGCATTTTAAAAACACACTTATTCACTTTGTGCAAAATTGTTCTTAATATAAATATAAATATAAATATAAATACAAATAACAATAAAAAATACAAATAACAATAAAAAATGAACATAATTAAATTTCATTAAGGTCAACCTCCAGTTTAAACCTATTTCGTATTTTTTGTGTTTTTTTGAAAAAATTATTATGCTCATATTAATTAACACTAAAAATTGTCTATAAAATTAATCTGTAAAATTCATTTTTGTATTATTTATATATATATGTATATATATGAGGGTTTAAAACTATATGATACAAGTTATAATAAATCTATAAATGCTACCAGAGGGCCAAGGAATCAACAACCATAACAACCTTTCAAATATTGTGGGTTTGTATATATAGAAATAATATATACACAAAGTACAAAATACAATAAATATAAAAATGTTGTACTGTATTGTGTTTAAATAAATTTAATAATAAATAAACTATTGAGGTCTGGAATGTACAATATGAAAGAGGAAAGAAAAAACACTTTAACTAACATGTTTGATGTTATTAGTATAAATAAAACATGTTTTTAGACTGTGGCCGCCTTGTCCACAAGAATAGCTTTAATATTTATATATTCATTAAGACCAGGCCTAAAGTTTGATTTCAGTCTCAACTGCCATTTAATCTCTTTGACCAATAAATGGTTTTTCAAATCACCTCTATCTTTGTCCATTTTAATGGTTTCTAGAATGGCAAATTTGAAACCCACAAAACCCACACATTCCATAGAGTGTTTGTAAAGGGCACTCGTCTCTTTTTTAATCTTAATGTCATTAATATGTTCATATACTCTTTCTTTGAGTGCCCTCTCTGTTTTGCCTATATAAAAGGCTGTACATGTGGCGCAGGTAGCTAAATACCCCTTATTGCTTTGAACTCCAGAAATGTATCCCAGGTATCCTTATCATGACCTGATCATGAATCATTTCACATTTGCAAATGTTTTTATTTATTTTATGTTTAGTTTGTTAACTGGGTAGGTGAATTTGACAACAGATCCTTTTCACCAGTTGGCACAAAACACGTGTAGAAGTTATTAATACAGTGAAACTGATAAATCAAATGCATGTCAATACAACGTGACAGTAGTATAAATATGAAAAGAAGAGTCGCACTAGTGAGAGTGTGTACATACAGCACATGCAATAGTGAAAAAGTAGTGAGCTCTGGATACACAGTGTTCTACTATGTACAGTCATAGTAATTGCAAGTGTGTTTTGGTATAGACACGGTGTGCAATGACTACTCATTCAATTTGACATCAAGTGCTGACTAGCCATTGTCTCCAAAGCATATGTATATCGTATTCCTCAGAAGTTATTCTTCTAATTGTGGTTTGACTGTTTCCATTGTGTTTTCCTCCCTAGCTTCTCCTAGGAATTTATTCCACACTGCTGGAGCCAGCTTTGAGAATGCACACTCTCCTGTGGCTATTTTAAAGAGTGAACTAATCAGTGTTAAGCTCTTTTCATGACTCTCTCTCTTAGAGAATAGTTTGACTGTTTAATTTGTAGTTTAGAGTTTAGAGATGGGCAATGTCCCAATTTTAGTAATTTATGTATCTGTGAAACTAGAAGAAAGATTGCCCTTTCACTGACGGGTAGCCACTGGAAGCAATGGAGGAATGGGCAGTGACAAGCACTTGTCTCTTCAAGCTGACAACAAGATGTAGGTCTTATTAAAAGCAGTTCGTAATTTTTGAGTTTATGTGATATAGTGAAGTGTTATCAAAGGGAGCTCAAACTCACGTAATAGTTTATAAATTAAACATGTTGTTTTACAGGAAATGTATTTAATCATATTTTGCTGACCAGGTAACTCCCACTAAGCTAATGGCCTCCTTTTATGGGAGACCCAAACATGTATTCATACTGACTAAGGGATATATCGCCAGGGCACCAGGATACTTGCTCTACTCTTAGATAAGTGCCATGGGATCTTTTACATCCTTGAATGGAGTAATTTTGTCACTTAATTCACATTTCATTGAATAGTGTAGCAAGCTATAGACAATTACTGCTAATGTAGAGTATTAGGATAGTAGGAATTTCAAGGCAAATTAGCCATTTTCACCTTGGTAATATCCATCCACATGTTGTACCCCATCTAGAAGTTTGTGCTTCTGTAGCAGTAATTCACTGTGTGCGTGTGTGTATGTGTGTGTGTGTGCGTGTGTGCGTGTGTGCGTGTGCGTGTGTGTATGTGTGTATGTGTGTGTGTGTGTGTGTGTGTGTGTGTGTGTGTGTGTGTGTGTGCGTGTTTGTGTGTGCGTGCTTGTGTGTGTGCGTGTTTGTGTGTGTGGGTGGTCTGTTTTCTATGCATCTGTTTGACTCTGGAGAAGTATATGCTATATATGAAATTTTCTATGAAATGTGATTCAGTGAGATGTGTTTTAGATAAATATAATTTAGATCAATTTTTTCAAGCATTTATGGTTAGATGAGTAGAGTTTTAAATCAAAAGTATAAAGAGAGACGGAGAGGGAGACAGAGCAAGTCATTTTGTCAGAATGTCAGCTTCATTGATGCCACAATTTATCAAAAGTTTCCTTTCCCCACAGTGTTACTATATCTCTGCTGTTGCTATGTTTAGGTAACAGCATACCTCTCAATTTTCCAGATTTTTGCAGAAAATCCAGATATTTACCAAATATTTTTAGTCTGTTCCTCTTAAAAGTTGTGATTTTCTGGCAAATTATTGAGGTTTAAAGTCAGTAAATAATGACATACATTTGAGTTGCAGACTTCATATCTTTCAGAAACTGCATGCTGACACAAACCTTGTTATTCTAGTGACTTTCTAAGTTTATAAGAGCAATATTTAAAATCTGTCCCTATTTGGGCCTTTGCCCCCCACTATGTTTAGGCTTTGCCTACATTTCTTGTGCTTAGAGGTTCAGAGGTGTAGGTAACAGGGATGTAGGAGGAAAAGCCCCCCATGCATGTTATGTGCAAGGAAGAACATCACATTAAAAAGAAACACTTTCTATGTAATTTTTTGAGGAAGAAGTCTGTTGGGTTAGGTTCCAGTGAAACTGCCATACAAATGACCAAATATAGCATTTGTGCCTCTTTTGTAGCATATTGCATTAAATAACTCTTGTGTGTTTCCACTGTTTCTACCTGTTGGCCACTGGTATATGCAATTTTACCTCTTTCTGTCATGTCATGTTAACAATTATAATATTTTGCTATTAAGGGGCTGGAACTTATGTTTGTTAATTAATATTATACACAGAATTTATTTTTAAGTGGAACAGAACAGAAGTACACCCCTGACCTTTTCCTTAGGCATGCACATTGACATCCAACAGAAGTAGGATTCTCTTTCATGTCCCGATTTTGCAACCATCAAACTTTCATTTAAGTATATAGAATAACAATCTGCAAAACAGACTAGCATATGGTATTTATTTAAATCAAAGGATGATTTCTTCAGATTTTGTTCTCTTCTGCAAAGTTTGAAGACTGACACTTGCACTGGTTCTCTTCTTCTAATGAATAGTTTCCATTTAAATTATTGTAAAATCAGTTGTGTAAGCAGCTGTTGGCAGTTAACTCTCCTGATAATGAGGTATTCTCTGCTATTATTTTTGACACCATTAACCAACACTTCAGAACCTACCCAGGCAACTGGTAAAGCATTTTAACAACTGTATTTATTTGCATATTATTTAGCTGCATTTCACCAATAGCACAGAGAGCATAGATCATAATGGCATATAATTTCATGTGAACAATTCAATCTGCCTAATTTCCTACTTTTAGCAGAACGTATCAGTCCTTATTTGGTCTCCTAACCTTTCAGACATGTTGCTGTGGTAACAATATACCTGTGTTGGGTGCAGTTCAGGAGTCTCGCTTATTTGCTGTTCTGGACCTGTGGGCTCCTCTGCTAGTAAAGGCTCCAGGCTTCTGCCACCAAGTTCTGCATTTCTGATCAGTATAGTGACAGCATCATTGTTCATTATATTTGTGACCCAGCTTAGGCATGAGATGTTGAATGACCTTCTGATGATATGCAAAGTGTTTGGGACCTACAGTATCAGATAGGCACACTGTAGTAGCTAAGCATTGTTCCCCGGGACACTAACAGATGTGACACTGCATTAGGTATACTGTAGTCTTACCTGAGACATTATTAAGCAGACACATTTCATTAACTGTATGTGGTTACTTGAGACCGTTTGAGATGGGCATACTGCAGTAGCTAAGTGCTGTTACCTGAAACACTATCGGATGTAACACTGCATTAGATACACTGTAGTTTTACCTGAAACATGATTAAACAGGCATATTGCATTAACTATTTGTTGTTACCTTAAACACTACCAGGTAGAAGCCCTGCATTAGTAAAGTTCAGTTTTACCTGAGACACTACTAGACAGGCACAATGCACTAGCTAAGTGCTGTTACATAAGACACTACCAGATGGAAACACTGCATTAGCTAAATTGTTCTACCTGAGACACTGTTAATGGGCACACTGCATTAACTATGTGCATTTCCCTGGGATACTCCCAGATAAATGCATTGCATTAGCTAACCATACTTACCTGAGACACTATCATATGGGCACACTGCATTAGCTAAAATAGGTTACCTGAGAGACTACTAGATGGACACTATTGATAGGCAAACTTCCTCAGCTATTTGTGGTTTCCTGGTATATTACCAGATGGACACACTGCATTAGCTATGTGTGGTTACCTGATGTGTTATCAGATGGGTATACTACATTAGCTAAGCATGGTTACCTGATGCACTGCCATATGTTCATACTACATAAATGCAGTGTTCTTACCTTTGATAGTACCAGAAGAGCATATTGCATTAGCTAAATATGCTCACCTGGGAGAGCAGCAGATGGGCACACTGCATTAACTACATGTGGTTACCTGAGATGGTATCAGATAGGCATGCTACATTAGCCAAGTGTGGTTACCTGAGACAACACCGATACCCATTACCTAGCTCTCCCCCTACAGTAAAGGTACCTTCTACTAGGCTCTCTCCTCTAACTTCCTCCAACCCTTAAACTCCCACTGCTATTCACTCTGCTGCCTTGTTATTCCCTTTTACCCACCAATCTATTGCATTTCCTTACCTTAAAGTGTATTACTTCTGATGGCTCTAATTTTTCTGTTTGGTATAAAATGTTTATTAATGTTCACTGTGCCAAACTACTTTCAAATGTTTTGCTTGTTATTTTTCTATCTGCCTGTTCATAAGTTTTATATTAAGTTCTGCCTACACTTGTCTGCATGTATTTTTTGTTCTGTATACAGTGTTGTATTCAAATATTGATTTACTATGTTTTGTACATTGTATTTTTGGAGCTTTTCTCCCCAGGCCTTTTCTGAAAATGGACCTTTGTTGACCCAGTCGGACTCTTCCCGGTAAACAAATGGAAATTAATAAATAAATATGGTCAGACTACATAAATGCAGTGTTCTTACTTTTGATAGTACCAGAAGGGCACATTCCATTAGCTAAATATGCTCAACTGGGAGAGCACCAGATGGGCACACTGCATTAGCTATGTGTGGTTACCTGAGATGGTATCAGATGGGCACACTGCATTAGCTATGTGTGGTTACCTGAGATGGTATCAGATGGGCACACTGCATTAGCTATGTGTGGTTACCTGAGATGGTATCAGAAGGGCACATTCCATTAGCTAAATATGCTCAACTGGGACAGCACCAAATGAGCACACTACATTAGCTATGTGTGGTTACCTGAGATGGTATCAGATGGGCACACTGCATTTGCTAAGTCTGATTACCTGAGGTGTCTTAAGAGGTGTGTACTATATTAACAAAATGTGTTTACCTGAGACATTGTTTGAAGGCACACTGCATTAGCTAAATATGCTTACTTGGGATAGCAACATCCCTCTTAACTGTTAAGATTTTCGTTTCATATTTTTGGCCTATTCCTCATAAAATTTGTGGTTTTCTGGCAAATCACTGATGACTGAAATAACTAAATAATGTCATATATTTAAGTTTCAGATTTCATTTACTTCAGAAAATACATGCTAAGACAAATGCTGTTATTCTAGCAACTTTCTAAGTCTATACCTAAGCTTGATTACTTAATGCCCTTAAGAACTGAAACTATAAATATATATATGAATGTGTGTGTGTGTGTTGTGTGTGTGTGTGTGTGTGTGTGTGTGTGTGTGTGTGTGTGTGTGTGTGTGTGTGTGTGTGTGTAAATATCAATATATATATATATATATATATATATATATATATAAAAACACCAGAAAAGCCAAAAAAACACAAACTGGATAAAAAAGCTAGGAAATCACTCCACTGGTCACCCACAAATAAAAAATAAAGTCCGTTAATAATAATCCACATATTATTAACTGTAACATTTATTTCAATATTTTACAAGTATGTAATACAGTTAATAATATGTGGATCTCATAGGGAAGGGAGTCTTTAAATGGAGGTGTGTGTTAAGTGTCACATGATTGATGACTTTTTTATTTAAACTTTGCATTTGTACATGTCTGTTATCTGAAGAAGTCTCCCTATAAGGAGAGACAAAAAGCGCTTAATAAAACAGACTTTATTTTTTTCTTGTGGGTGATCAGTGGAGTGATTTCCTAGCTTTTTATCTAGATAGATAGATAGATATAGAGAGAGAGATCTGTTTCACCAAATGCTGATATGCTGTTAGATATTCATGCATAAGAATCATTATATTTCTAATCATATTTTAATTTCTTTTACCCAAAATGCGTGTCATTTTCTTTTTCAGGCACTTTATCCTCTGTCAAAAGTATAGTTTGGGTCCTTGTAATATAAAAAATATAGACATAATAAATTAGTTTTTCCCCTCATTTAGTTACAGTGGTACTGTTGTGAGTCAGGTGTCTTCTTAAAGGGTATCTGAAAGCAGTGTCACTGCTACTTTTTAACTGAATTACTTTGAGCTGTGCTGTTTGTAAGCTGCTAAAACAAGTAATCTCTGTGGTATCCCCAAAGTCTTAAAACAACCCACTAAAGTGTAGTGGGTCCAAAAACAAAACAGTGTAAGAAACTTCTCTGTGTGGAAGATTTTCAGTCCATATATTTCTAGTTAATCACTGTATATTAATCAGATCAGACAATAGTAGTAGAAGTAGCGAACGTAAACTCGTCTTAAGTCAAAACAAAACAAAACAAAAAGTAATAAGAGAAAATATATAATTGTACAGCATTGCTAAGTATTCAAAAGTAATCCAAGCAAGGCAGGCAGTCTGTTTACAGTCGGAAATCCTTTATTAAGTACACAGACAAGCGATCCAAGTAAAACAAAAACAGAGTAAAAATTTCCTCACAAGCTTTCTAAATATATATATATATATGTATATATATATATATATATATATATATATATATATATATATTTTTTTTTTTTTTATCAGGCATGGGAGTGGTTTATTGTTTTGTAAAACAAAGTGTTATTGGTACACATGTTAAATTCACATCTCTTCCCCTATCAGTGTGACATTCGAGCTAGTCCTGCCCTACTTAGTAGCTGTCATTTAAAGTACATAAGGGTTATATATTATTATAAAATTTATAATGATGTGGTACCTCTTATTTAACCAAATTATTAAGTAGATTATTAAGTCAGTGATTTTATCTAAGACAATATACTACATGGCTGAAAATATATTAACCTTAGTTCATTTGGCAATCAAAAATATATATAAATATATACATATACATTTTTCATGTAAAAATCAATTTCTATTTTCATAACCTATTGTTAACAAAGATTGCTTTTGTCCTTCTAGACTTCTTCAGGTCTGTGTACAAGAACCCTAAAAACCTATATAATTGTATAATTAGTTAGTATTGTTATTACACATCATTTTGAATAAAGTGGAAAAAAGAACCAGAAAAAAATAAAAATAAGAAAAAAATGTATGTATGATGATGGAAACAAAATATACACTTAAATTTCTTTTGGAAATGACCAGGGGCAATTACCACAAGGACCCTCACAGAATGGATCTACTCACATAAGAACATCAGTGTTTTATACACCTTGACATCAATCAACTTTAATTGACTGCCTGGATGATAGGGTCTTAGTTCCTTTTCAGCACCTGTTTACTGAAGATGTTCAGCAGGTACTAATGGAGGCAAGAAAGTCTGTTGCTAGAAAACCTATATTAGCAAATGGAAAAGGTTTTCTAGTTGGTGTCAAGAGCATACCCAGTACCCAGCCAAGGCTAGCTGTTCCCTGATTTTACAATATTTGTAGGAGTTACTTCCTATGGCCTTTCTTATTCATCTATTAAGGTTCATTTATTGGCCATTTCAGCATGTCTGTCATGGATCCTTCTCTTTGGGCACATGGATGGTGCCCTGAAGCCTTAGAAGTTGGCTGGCTGTTAGATCCTTGGCATGATATAACCCAAATAGCTATAGCTCTCAACCTGTTAGAAAATCTGGATAAAGCCAAAAATAATGAGGGGACAAAGCCCCGAAATAGGGACAAATTTTAAATATTGCTATTATAAATTTAGAATGCTGCTAGAATAAAAGGTCTTGTGTTACTATGAATTTTCTGAAGGATATAAAGTCTGAAACTGAAATGCCTGTCATTATTTAGTGAGTTAAATATTCACTGATTTGACACAAAAATCCAGGAAACCACAAATTTTATGAGGAGCAGACCAAAAATATGAAGCAAAAAATCTGGACATTCTGGGAAAATCTGGACAGTTGAGAGGTATGCATATAGCTAGAGCTACTTCAGCAATGATCATTGGAACATCTACTGTTATGGTAAGTTTACTTACACAACTGTAATTCCCATCTCTCTGTCTCTGTCTCTCTCTCTCATCTCATATCTCATATCTCATCTTATTTCACAATACATATCCACCTTTTCTGAGGTGTGGCATGGAAGGTCAACTGCAAACAAAGATCATAGTGGCAGAGATGTGGAAAAGATCATTGGTGACTGATCTACTTACTTTGTTTTCTTTCTTTCCTGGTTCCCAGTGACACCACTGCATGTTTTCTCTGATGATGCTTATTCCTCACAGCCTCCCCAAACAGCAGCTGAACTGGAACTTTGGTGTTGGAAGTAAACATTTAGAATATGCCACCCAATGTTCATGTTTTCAGTGTTTCTAGAACATCAGCAGTGTGCTCTGTATAGCAGTAAACGCATTTTGTTAGCAGTTCAGCTGAGTCAAAGTACTTTTGAGCTTCAAACTTAGTTCTCACATGTAGCAGTACACTGCAGTACCTGAAGTCATGCACAATCAGCTTTTAGGTAAATGAACTGCTTCCAGTGGACAGTACTTATACTACTACAAGTGAGGCTTCTGATATGACAGATATCATGGGCGGGCAGAATAATGCATTCCTGTTACCTACTGATGGTTACCTTCTGAAGGATTGGCATTTGCATTTTAGTTCTGCCATTTTATGACCAGCATGCTTTTCTCAATCAGTTTTTAGTTGCTCAATATGTTATAGCAGAATACAAATTAGGACTTATTTCATCATAGAATTTATGCACTATCCCCTCATCAGGGTAAAGGTAGGCTGTAACCAGCACAAAGTGGGTGATAAACAGGGCAAGGCTGCACATTTTCAAGGATGATCACATGACCAAATATTATAACAGTAATTCAGCAGGACTAAGGAAAACATGTGACCCGACAATATCCCTGGCTGTGTCCTACATGAACTACAAAGTGACCTGGCACCACATCTGTGTGCACTGTTCACTCACAGCCTCACCTCAGGCTTTGTCCCTACCGAATGGCGCACAGCTACAGTCATCCTTCTCCATAAAGGAGGAATGACTACAGACCCCGGAAATTATCGCCCCATTAGCCTGACGAGTCTAATATGTAAGGCTATGGAGTGCATCATCATGGCCTAATTAACAAGGATATAGGGAATCTCCAAACTCTAGATCCCATGCAATTTGGTTTTGTGAAAAGGAGATCATGCCTGCTCAACCTGGTTGACTTCTTTGAGTCAGTCACCAGGGCTGTGAATGAAGGTAAGGCAGTGCATACAGCCTACCACGATCTGGTCAAGGCCTTTGATACTAGTCCTCACTCGAGAATTATTGATAAACTCACCAAACTAGGCATCAACCCCTATATCACTAGGTGGGTTGCAAACTGGCTCACAGATAGAACCCACAGTGTGAAAGTAGCAGACTCCAAGTCAGACTGCTAACCAGTCACGAGTAGAGTCCCACAGGGATCGGTCCTGGGTCCTCTCCTGTTTGGCATCTACTTCTCAGCAGTCCAGGCCAACACAGAGGGACTCTGGTTGACCACATTTGCAGATGACTGCAAGCTGGGAGCCATTATTAACTCCCCAAGTGATGCAGACATCCTTCAGAAAGGCCTCACTGAGACCAATGACTGGTGTTGAAACCATGGCCTTAAGCTCAATGTCAAAAAATGCATCGTCATCCCCCTTTGGGAAAAACTCAGTTCCCACTAATTACCACATCTATGGGTGCCCACTGAACACTGAAAGCATTATAAGAGATCTGGGGACACAGGTTGACAGCAACCTCTCCTTTGACCACCACATTGCCACTGTGGTCAAAAGTCCTTCTATGTGGCACATCTCATTACCAAGGGTTTTGCATCCAGGAAGAAAGAGGTCATCATTTCTCTCTACTCTTCCCTCACTAGACCAATCATAGAGTATAATGCCCCATTTGGCATGTACCTCACTAGACACCTGCAACAGCTGGAGAGGCCACAAAGGTACCTCAGAAAGAGAATCCTAGGCCTTAAACACATGTCCTACATGGACAGGCTCAAAAAACTCCAGCTATTTTCTGTCTCATATCGTCTACTAGGAAGCAATCTCTGCTTGACTTACAAAGCCATGTCTGACCCAGCTCTGTTAGAAATGCTACATCTAAAGAAATCCCAATCCCTCCACACCACACACACCAGAGACAGCAACCTCATTACCACAATCAACAGAACATGCTGGAGAGACAGGTTCATAACCCAGAGACTACCCATGCTCTGGAATAGACTTCCCACACATGTCAAGAAGAGCACCTCACTAGCCCTCTTCAAGTGAAATCTTCATGAGTGGATGGGAAATAGTTCACCCTGGGGTTCACTCCAGTAGTTATACTTGATAGAGCCACTGGGAACTAACAACGGACAGCACAATGCAGGGCACTTCTATGGGCTAGGCTTGTAAAGGCCCCAGGGCCATTAGCCTAGTACACACCTATGAACCTATTAATACCCTACTGTTTATTTTATGTATTTATATTTGTTTACAAGGGTAGTGCACTGATCAATATTGACCAATTTCAGACTCAGCCTGGGTGAAATAAAAAAAAACAAAAAAAACCCAGAAATTTAAGCAATAACAGAGTAATTTAGACTAATTACATAAAAACTGTGTATATCCATTCTAGTGAACAAGTGCAGTGCAATGTACAAACAAGCAGAGTGTAATGTATAATATATACATTAGCTTCTAAAATGGGTCAACCTGCAGTGACTCTTGAGAGAGGAGAAGAGATAGTTTAGCTGGTATGTCCTGTGTTGAAGCAGGAGCATTTGACTTGGATAAAGTGCTTTTCGAGTTGCATCCTGAATGTCAGTGTGGAGAACTTGCCAAAGGGTATGCACCTGAGAGGAGAAATCATGTGCAGTGCTGCTGAGTTTGGTTCTAGGGGTAATATAACTATCATAAAATACATCTGGCTCTGCAAAAGTGTGGCGTGATGACCTTAAGCACATGGGGTTGTTCTGTGTTTCTATGCCTTGAAAAAACTGTTCGGACCTACTAAAGCACCCCCAGCCTTGTAATGTTCCTTAGTTATTGTATCATTAAAGCATGACTATAGAACACTGTGGACATCAATTGTTGAGTAGTTACTCACATGACTACACAAAGGACATAGCCACAAAGTCACCAAAAAAGAGAAACAAAAGATATAAAACTGAAACATAGAGGTAGAGGTATATTTGACTTTGGGGTCAAAGCAATCCCCCCAAAAACATCTTTGTTTTTCTGGGAAGTGAACTCAGCTGTTAGCACAAAGTAGTCTATTTCTCAGCTCTCACACTGCCCCCAGGGAAATAAAACTTGAATTGTTAATGCTGTCAGCTTGACAATGCATGCCGCTCATGTGTGACGCTGCTATCGGTCTGCAAATTCAGCCACAGACACACAGGCTGCCTGAGTTGTATAAGATCTATTTCTTTCTCCATTTGTTGGAAACAATGTTATTTCTTCATACACAGCCCTGTATTGATTTAGTGGTTATATGTTTGCTTTTACAAGACAAAATTGATTTCTCTGTTTTTTTTCCTCCCCTTGAATTGGAATTGTGATAGAAGGACTCACGCTAGGTACTAACATTTGCTTGTGCTCAGTCTGATAATACTTCCTATTTTTTGTGTGTGCACATCTATTTGTTTTTTCATCCATCTGGGTCAGTGAACCCTCTGGCTCAGCACTGCAGCTAATGTCCTGATAGATTTCAGCAATGATTTCAACAAGCAAAAGAGCAGAGATTTGGATTGTCTGAGGCGTCAGACTAGCAAACCTTCATGATTAGAGTCCTATTCCATGGGCACATTTACAGCTGTGAACTGATAATATCTGTGCTAGAGTGCTAACTATGCACTCACAAAAAATTACAGAAATATGCATTTAAACAGTGAAAATAAGGCACACCACACGATTTACATAGGACAATCATAAATCCTTATTTTTTCACTCCTTTTACTGTGCTGATGCTTCCACAACCCATGTAAATTTAAGTTCCAGAACTTTCCTGTCATGTGTATACTTGCAGAAGTGGTGGAGAATACTAAAACCGTAGGACACGAGAAATATGCAGAATGAAGCTGGTGGAAGCAACTGTTCAGCTGGGTGCATAGCACATTTCCCACCTCCACCTCTTCCATATTTATCTTCCATCTTCTAGATGGAATCTGGCCCTGAGTTCATTACCATTCACTTCCTATCTGAATCTACATAGCCGTCTAGGGAACACTACTGAAAGCATTAAGGCACATATACTTGGAATTTGAATGTAGGTCTTGAGTGAAAACAGTTTCTCCTCTTTGTGTTACCATTTTGTTCACTCTGCTTCATTAATCCTTCCCCAACAATATCATGTCATGCATACGCTAGCATTCTGTGATATCTGTCATGAAACAAGTTATCACTTGTTTGTCCTTTACACCAGCAACTATTATGGCATATCTCCTTGTGTTTAGACAACAATCATTATAACAGCATAGCAGGCAAAATTTCTTCTCTACAAAGAGCATGGCTTATACATTTAACACCCCTAATCTCGGAGTCTGTTACCCTTTCTCATCACCATTCTGTAGTTCATTTTGCTGTGATGTTCTTTCTTGTCTGCATGCTGCAGCTGTTGCAAGCATTAATATATATATTGTCTCTTTGTAAAATGATTTAACATTGCCGTTGCTGGCACGTTCGCCATTTCAGAGCAATAGAATGTTCACTTGTTATATGCAATAGAGTTATGCTGCCGCAGGCACAACCTAACATACCCGATAAATATTTAATATTACAAAATGACAGGAAGGATGCCTGCACTTTTACTGGTTAGCACAGTGTTTTATGATAGCTGTATTACCAAAACAAGGTTGTGTCTATTCATAAGCCAACAAAGCAATTTAATAGTAGCATACTTTTGTTATAGAAATGCAGATATAATCAGAATGTCACCTTCTGGGTAGTGGATGTACCTAACCCATAGCCTTATGCCCAACGCCATGAGAAAGAACATTTTCATAACATTCCACATGCCCTCTGTTTGTTAGTGCTTTTAAAATGCAAAACATGAGCACACAGGTTAAACGCCATGTAGAATTTTTAACATTCAGATATTTAAAAATGCATTACTGCATTCTGAATCATGTTGAGACCAATCAGGTGGGTGTTATTTATTAGTAATCAACCCCTTGAGAGACGATCACATGACAGCATTTCACTTAAGTAGTGTTGTTTGCTTGTGGCTATGTAGCCTTGTCAAATGTTCTGCTAAGGAAAGAAGTAGATTTATCTTTCTTAAGCAGATGAAACATTTGCATTTATTTAGTATTTTATGCACCTTGAGCACTACAGCACGTTCTTTGAGAAAGCATAGCAGTATAAATGTAGTAAAATTCCCATTTCAAACA
The DNA here is from genome assembly GCF_019279795.1 of Protopterus annectens. Lineage (NCBI taxonomy): Eukaryota > Metazoa > Chordata > Ceratodontiformes > Protopteridae > Protopterus > Protopterus annectens. Next base: position 746,352,148 of record NC_056747.1, on the reverse strand, counting down.
AGGCCCAAGCAAAGCATGACCTGCTCAAGTTGAATAGAAATACAGATCAAGAGCACAACAAAAGTATTTCTTACTTGTTTTCCTTTTTATCTTTTCATCTGGCATATTGATGAAAATATAGATTTTTAAAGAAAGAAAAATTCTATACTTCTGCAGTATTTTATTTTCATGTAACTGTTGGCCTTCAAGTTGTTTGTAAAGATCCTTGTTTTCTTTTACATTTTAGTAGCTAAATGCTATCAAACAACGGTAGGCAGTCTCAGTTTAACATTATAGTTGAAGGACAGCCTGCTCTGACAGTACATCCCTTCCAATGACTGCTGCTTTTGGGAATTATGACATTAGACAAATCCTAGAATGGGATTAGAACCAATGACCTTTTGGCCCAGAAGCTAAGAGTGCGTGACTTAATGTCAACCATATATATATATATTTTTTCATTTTGCCATAACCCAGACTCTCTTTATTTCACTCAAAGCACAGAATATGGTGTTATTTTTTTAATAAATACTCTTATAGTGTTTGACCTACCAATGACTGTACTGTCATAGCCTACAGCTCAAGAGCATAAGGCACTAGGTACTGACCAATGAGGATGAATAATATCATGTCATCTGTAACATCTTCTCTTGTAAGTTACAAAGGTGGTCAGCTGAATTATTTCCAGCAGTCACTGGATGGCACAGCAGATTGTTGTCAATTATTTTTCATATGGACTCTTGACAAGCACACTGGTTACTGTGAATGCCAGACCTGAGACCTACTGAGTTTTGAAATATCAGAGTAGGTAAAGAGTTTGCTTAACAAACTTTAAGGGAAACAGATGCCCTAAGAAAATTGTATTTGTTCATTTCACACACAGTTCTTACGGTCTGATGATTTATTCAGCTGCAGAACATTCCGAACAAGTTCATTACCACATGCTTGCTAGCGGTGCTTTTGGGATTAAAAGAGAAGTATTTACTAGCATAAGAAACAGCTCAAGATATAAATAAATATGGTTGCATTTCAGGTTACAGAAACAGTATTTACACTTTGTTTTCCACTGAATTTCATTCTTGTACTACATTGTAAAGAAAAAAATATAGTCTTTTTCATTTGAAGGCATCCTGAGAATTATGTAGATTTCCCATGAAGAACAACAGCTGTTTCTAAACTAAATAGTTCAGGCAATATGTGTTTTAATGAGAATGAGAGCAGGTATTTTTTTAATTAGTGAAATCTTTTTTTTTCTGATGTCTGTCCATGGTATAATTCTGTGTAATTTTTTGTCTTTTTTGTTGTTTACTGTCCTCAAATACAGACATTAAGAGATGTAGCAGATTTTTGAAATGGTTCAGATTTCTTATGCACTGAATATCATTGTTAAGAATACATATTTGGTATGGAGCTGTGTTTTTTAGGTTTGCTATTGGCATTTCAAATCCACTTTGGTCTACCGTCTAGAATGTTGACCCGAAATGCAGAATTTGTAATGCTAAAAAGTAAACCAAAGCAAAAATGAATACATCGACAACTGTGGTTCAATGTATTCGACATAGCAGGAGGTGACGTCACTCACCTCCTGCTATGCACATTAACGTACCATTAAACTATACAGTCAATGGTACATTAATTCTACTATTTTGCAGAGAGGCTGCATCTCCCCACACCCCCTTCACATTAAATATACCAACTCCGAGATTGCACTACAGTGAGGAAATGGGTTAATTCCCTGTTCCTCATTGAATTGCGATCCCCCCGCACAATGTTGAATACAAATGATTGACTTACACTAAGCGTTTGCTGTAGTGTAGTTGATAAATTTGGGTTCAACATTCTTCTGACTTGAAAGCTGCAAGTCGAACAAATGCCTGTCGACCGATGCAGTTTCCAGGTTTTCATTGTAAACCATTTCTTATTACATTAGGCATGTGATAGCAGGACCATTCCTATGGCATAATCAGAGCCACTAGTGGGTTGTTTCCTTTCCACAAGGTAAAAAGAAATGGGCAAAAAGCCATATCTTTTGCTTTTTTTCCTTTCTCAAACTTATTTTTTTTCTACTTCTTTTTGTTTACTCACCACAACTGCAAATTTCTGTCTTCTTCAATAGATGTTCTCAATGTTTGCAGTCCTTGCAGCCCCCAATGCCTCTATGGCTTCAACGTGTGAAGCATGTCAGGAGGGCTCCACTGGTGTGGGGAGCGCAAGCATACAGAGGCCTCCACTTTGCAGTGGGTTACAGGGGTGTACCACCACACACTACAGAGCAAGATGGGACAGGAGAAAAGCTGTCATACTGTGGTTATGTGATGGAGATTTGCTGCTATGTCCTAACTCCTCCTCAATGTGTTCTGAAATTCCAGCATGTTGCAAGACGCACTGGTTCCATTTGCTGATGTCCTGATACTCATCAGCATTCTAGCTGACATGGGATGTACAATGGGTCTCTGAGGGCAGTGTTTCCAGTGAGGCCCATCACATGCCACAGATCAGGAACTGACAGAGCAGGGATGTAGTCACTAGCAACTGGTATACAATGTAAAGAGGTCAATGATGACCATGAGAACATGGGCATGCATAGAGTCTATATTCTGTTGCTACCAGTAGAGATGCTGGTGCAATCCAACATGCACCTTCAGTTGGTGTTTCATGGGTACCTCTGCCAACTTAACTGGGGTTCTTCATGATATATCATGTATTCTAGCCACTTTGCATGACAATTGCTTATAGATGGTAATACCATGGATATGCTGGCTGTGGACAGGATGATATCTTCTGGCATGCACCTCATTTTGAATGATATGCACAAGCTATCTGTTTACAGCAGCATTAGCTAAGTATTCACATGTGCTGCTAATAACTTGACACATGCATAGTATGCCCATTCCAGGCATGGTATATAGTTGTATAAACATTGCAATGACAAACAGCAGGCAACAGTGTCAATTGTCAGTAAGAATATTGTACAAGCTGTGGGCAGAAACTCTATGGACCCACATTTTGTTTGCTTTGGAAGACCACCTGAGAGTGGTGTTGCTTCACATATATTGGCCCCTCTTTTTGTCATGTGAAACCCTACTGTGTCTACCAATGAAAGTTAATTTGCCTTCAAAATAAGCATGCTCTGTATGCAGGTATTCAGGGGTTATAATGGAGTCTTATGGTATTTGTTGTCATTTTGTGATCCCAGCATGGTCATCCATGTTCTCTGCTGAAGGCAACCCTCCAGAAACTGTACTGCATCTCTGGTTCTCTCTATGTGTGTGCTTGTACTGTTATATCATGTGCTCAACCTGATGCCTGCACATATGATGACTTTCATGCCTACTGTGGTAAAACATGGTGCTTCTAAACAGTGGTAGTATATAATGCCTGTCAGCTTGGCCCGTGATGGTACTGTCATTCCTACTGTACTGTTTTAGATATCATTTTTTTCTGTGTACTTACAGTGCTGATGGCTTGCCATGGCACTCATAGTTGTACCAGACATTGCCTTATTGATTACCTATGACAATGCCACAAAAGTTTTCTTCTCATACACTGTTGCTCTTCCTTCTCTGGTTATTCAGTCCTTCCTGCTCATGGTCCCAATTTTCTGGTAAAAGTCTCCATAGTTCTTAGGTCAGGTCTCCTACACCTTAAACTGGAAAGCCACTATGCATTGTTTTTATCTAGTTGTACAGGAATGCATGCAGTAAGCATAAGTATTGTTGTTTTAGATATAAAATGTAAAACACCAAAGATTTGTACAGGTACTTGAATGTGGATTTCAGCAACCCTGACACCCATTCATTCACATTCTCGCTCAGTTTATATACTGTGCTGCATGCTTCCTCTGCACATGATATGGCATGGTGAACAGGTAACATTAGCCAATGTTCCAAGAGCAATATCTCTCTCCTGTAAAATATGGACCCACATACTGGTCATAGCTTTGTCCTATTCCTTAGTCTTTACCATAGTTGTACAAATTGATGCGAGTTCCTTACTCATCTGTTGGGTATCCTTCAGGAAATGTCCTTTATGATAAATGTCCTGTAGAAAAACTGTTATGTACATTGCTAGACAAGGGTGCTTCAATCTGTAGGACATATATATCTTTTGAAACCATACATAATAACTTTTACCCTATTGGAAACTTTATAGGGATGAGGGTGCAATCTGTGTCTGATAATTAATACACACAGGTGGTGCGTGGTCCTAGGATCTCAACTTAGATTAATCAGAAACTAATTCAGGATGTGAGAAGCTGGGGTATGAGATGCCATGCAGTGTTATGTATATCATAGGAGGTTACTAGGCTAATGGCCCCAGCACGCTTACAACCTTAGCCAAGTTCAACCCATGTTCCCAAGCGTATCTGGTTCAAGCAGACACTAAAATCAGCACCTATTGCCCCTGTCTAAGAGGGACACAGGTGGAACCCCCGGGGTGAATTTCTGGTTACCCATCCAATCATCCAAATTACAATAAGGGTCCAAAAATATGCCAATAAGGGGACTTTGTTTAACAAGAAGAGGAAGCTTGTTGCAAAGGTGGGGCAACATCTTTGAGACAAATCTCTCTCTACAGCAAGTTCTCTTCCCATCTGGAATACCAGACAGGATGAAATCCTCCTCCTCAAGGAAGAGTAAACCTGTCTGGTGGACATCTACAATAAATAAACTCTATAATAAAAGGAAAAAATTGCTGTCTAGGACCAAGATGGAGCAAGTGTGTAATTGGAAGCAATTTCTCCTTAGCCTGAACAAGCAAATAAGAACACTAGTGAAATCCTCCAAAGCAAACTTCGAGCCCAAACTGGCCACATCTACTAAAGACAATTATAAGGCCTTCTTCACAGATGTCCACAATCTCAAGAGAAGCACCCAGATCTGCTCAAAATTGGTGGTAAAGGACAGCATAGTACACAAACACTCTATATGTAGCTAACCTGCTGGCAGACAGGTTCAGTGAAAACTTCACTCCTCTGTCCCTTCCATCAGTAAAACAGGACAACCCCAGTACCTGCTCCCCCTACTCTTATCTCTAGGGAGCAAGTCATCACTGCCCTCTAAAAAGCAAAAAATACAGCCTTCATGGGACCCAATAACATCCTAGGCTGCATGCTACATGAACTCAGGCAGGAACTTGCAGCACCATTAGACACCCTATACAACCAAAGCCTGAGTACCGGCTTCATCCCAGCCAAGTAGAGGACAACTACTGTCATCCCTTTGCACAAAGGTGGAACATCCACCGATCCAGGAAATTATAGACCCAACAGCCAAACTAGCCTGATCTGCAAAGCCATGGAGTGGATTATCATGGACCTCAGTAACAAGGACATTGGCATCCTCCAGACACTTGATCCCACACAGTTTGGTTTTGTCAAAGGGAGGTCATGCCTGTTAAATTTGGTCAGCTTCTTTGAGACAGTTACCAAAGCCATAGACATGAGGAAGATGGTGCACATCGCCTACCTTGACCTGGCCAAAGCCTTCAATACTATTCCTCATCCAGGTATAATAGATAAGCTCTCTCAACTAGGCATCAATCCATATGTTACCAGATGGGTAGCAAACTGGCTCACTGATAGAACCCACCTAGTCAAAATAGGGAAACTCAAGTAGTAGACCCATAACAAGTAGTGTACCTCAGGGATCTGCTGTTTGGGATATACTTCTTGAAGGTGTAGGCCAAATCTAGTGGGCTATGGCTGACCATGTTTGCAGAGGACTGCAAACTGGGTGCTGTCATCAGTTCCCCTAGGGATGTGGACATCCTCCAAGATGGTCTCCCCCAAATGACTGGTGCCAGAAACATGACCTCAAACTGAATGTCATAAAATGCATCATCATCTCTTTTGGGGAGAGTATGTCCCTGCAAATTATCACATTGATAATAACCTACTAAGCATGCAATCAGTCATGAGGGACTTGGGCACCCAGGTTGATAGCAAACTGAATTTTGACCACCGTACTGCCTCCATTGTACAGAAAACTTTCTACATAGCCCACCTCATTAGTAAGGGTATCTCATCCAGGGACAAGGTGGTCATAACATCCCTGTATTCATACCTTATAAGACCCATTATTGAGTACAATGCCCCTTTTGGCATGTACTTCACAAAGCACATGCAGCACCTGGAGAGACCACAGAGGTTCCTCAACCAGAGAATACATCTGCCCTATACAGATAGGCTAAAAGCCCTGTTTCTCTACTCAGTCTCCTACAGACTCCTCAGAGGTGACCACTGTCTGGCATACAAAGCAATCGCAGACCCTGCCTTGATAGGACTGCTGCATTTCTGCAAGTCAAGCTCCACCCGAGTAACCTACATGAGCAACCTCATCCTGATCTGTGACATCAATAGGACTTGTGGGTGGGACAGATTTGTGTCCTAGAGACTCCCCCTTCTGTGGAATAGACTCCTGCTCCACATCAAGAAGAGTACCTCATTAACCCTTTTTAAGTGCAACCTGGATAACTGGATGGGGGAACAGAAAATACACCCCTGAATTCCACCTGTGTCCCTGCTGGGCAGTGGCATAGGGTGCTGACTTTTTGGAACATGGGCTAAATTCTTGGCTAGGCTTGTAAGAGCCTCAGAGCCAATTGCCTAGTAACTTCCTATGATCCTATATCACATACCAGGTTAAGGTCCGTTGAGTGAGCGGCCCATGTGCCATTTGACTTACGAATGTGCAGCATTTCCATTAAAGCTGGGTCAGAGATTGCTCTATATGCAAGGCATGGGTCACCTCTGAGCAGTCCGTATGACACAGAGTAAAGTGATAATGATTTCAGTCTGTCCATATAAGACAGATCTTGAAGACCTTGAATTTTTTTTGTAAGGAACCTTTGTGGTCTCTCTGGTTGCTGCAGGTGTTTTGAAAGGAACTTAGCAAAGAGAGAGTTGTACTCTATTACTGGCCTGACGAGAGAAGAATACAGGGGAGTTATAACTTCGTTTTTTCTGGAGGCAATGTCCTTAATTATGAGATGAGCAATATAAAATGCCCTTCTTACCACTGTGGAGACATAGTGATAAAAGTTAAGGTTGCTGTCAACCTGTGTGCCCAGATCTCTCACCACTTACTTTGTGCTTAGGATATTTCTATTGCTGTGGTAGTTTGCAGGAACATCTCCCTTGCCAAAGGGGATGATAATACATTTTCATTTTTCTGCATTACGTTTAAGGCCATGACTTTGGCACCAGTCATTAGTCTGTGTAAAACCTTCTTGCAGGATGTTGATATCACTAGGGGTTTCAGTGATCGCTCCCAGTTTGCAATCATCAGAAAACATTTGCAGCCACGGTCCTTTAGTTTTACCTGTACTTCACATAAGTAGACTCTGAACAGTAGGGGTCCCAGACCCGATCCTTGTGGAACACCAGTAGGGGTCCCAGAACTGATCCTTGTGGAACACCAGTAGGGGTCCCAGAACTGATCCTTGTGGAACACCAGTAAGGGTCCCAGACCCAATCCCTGTGGAACACCACTGGTTACAGGTCTGCTGGAGGAGGTGGAGTCCCCTATTTTGACCACATGAGTTCCATCAGTGAGCCAGTTTGCAACCCACCTGATAATATAAGGGTTGATACCCAGCTGGGTGAGTTTATCAATGATGCCTGAATGAGGGATTGTGTCAAAGGCCTTGGCTAAGTTTAGGTTGGCTGTATACAGAGATTTGCCCTCGTCTAGGGCTTTGGTGACTTTCTTGAAGAAGTACACCAAGTTTAACAGGCATGATCTCCCCTTGACAAAGTCAAACTGGGCAGGGTCGAGTGTTTGGAGATTTCCTATATCTTTGTTAATAAGGTTCATGATGATTTGTTCCATGGCCTTACAGATAAGGCTGGTCAGGCTAATGTGTCTATAGTTCCCAGGATCCATGGATGCACCCCGTTTGTGCAAAGGGATAACTATATCTGTTTTCCATTCCGCTGGGATGAAGACGGTGCTTAGGCTGTGATTGAAATGTATGCCCAATGGCGATGCTAATTCCTGTTTTAACTCATGTAGAACACAGCTTGGGATGTTGTCTGGTCCCATAGAGGTTGTGTTTTTGGCTTTGGAGAGGGTGTTTGAGACCTGCTCCTCAGAGATACTAGGTGGGGACAGGTGTTAGGGATGCTTTGGGGTATATGTGGCAGGGACAGGGGAGTGAAGTTTTCATTGAAGCTGTCAGCCAGCAGGTTTGCTATATCCACAGGTTCTGTATATGTAGTACCATTAACTACGAGTTCAGTACAAATCTGGAACTTACCTTTGAGGTTACGGATATAACTAAAGAATGCCTTGTGGTTATCCTTAGTTAGGGGAGCTAATTTGGATTTGTAGTTAGCTTTGGAGAACTTCACTAGGAGTCTTGTTTGCTTCTTTAAGTTGAGGAAAGAGTATTTCCAGTTTTGAGTGCAACAATTTCAGAAAAAAACAGTTCAAATAAACAGGCACAATAAGCCTTCAGCCAGCAACTCCAGCTCAGAAGGGCAGAAGCTCCTCCCGCAAGAGTGTAGACCACAACCTTCTTAATGAAAAATAAATGGCCTGAAGCCCAAGCTCTTAAACCAGAGCTAAGACACTTTTAGAATAACAGACACACTAAGCCTTCAACCAGCAATTCCCAACTTAGAAGGATGTAAGCTACCTCTCCTGCCACAAGAGTGTAGACTGCAAACCTTCTTAATGTAAAACAACTGGCCTGAAGCCCAAGTGCTAAAAAGAAAACTTAGAGGCTTAGAATAACAGTTACAATTTAATCAGGCTACTAACAAGCAGTAATAATTGCAGCAGAGTAAATGTAATTGGACACTTTTAAGAACAAGCAGCAAAAGCAAAGTAAAGTAATAAAGTATGAAGATACACACAAATACAGTAAAAGTAGCTGAATAAAGTGCAATTTTTTTAGTTAAGGGGAAGCAGAAGAAGGTTAAGAAACTAAAGGGGGTAGGCCTTCCCAAATGATCTCTCTTTACTCAGTAGAATGAGCTGATAAGATGGGACTGAGAGGAGTGCCACCAAATTTAAGAATACAATGACAGTTGAGCAGGTGGGTGGAAAAAATAAAATGCAGAGAGAGATCAGCAATATTCAGGCAGAGTACAGCAAGCAAACCAAACAAGCACTTCAGCTAGAGATATTTCTGGCTAAATGAGGAATACTATTTCTCAGCTTCTCCCACTAATTAGCAGATGTTATTCACTGTTTGTAAAGGAAATCTTTGCTAACCTTTCTAACTGACCCAAGGCAAGACCTTTTAAAACCCCAACAAAACAGAAAACTTAAAACAAAAACAAATGTAATGCAAGAATAAGATACAAATTAGAAGTAACCAAACCTTAAATGAAAAACTTCAATTCAAAATAAAATGCAGACAGAAATCAACAATATTCAGGCAGAGTACAGCAAGAAAGCCAAACAAGCATTGCTGTTGGAATGTCCAATTGTGAGGATGCCAATGACAGGCAAATTTTTGTCTGTGATGGACAGTGCTCCTTTTATAACAAGAAACACAAATCCAATATATTGTCTTTGTCTAATGCATCCCTATTGTTAACATCCTGATTAGAAAGCAGGTCCAAGACATACCATTGATGAAGCCAGCTCCACGGGTGTACAGTGATATAATCCTGACTGTGACCCAGTGACCCAGCTCTGGTTAGCGGCTTGACCACCCACCGGAGATAGTATGGAGCAGGGCAAAAAAATAATGATGAGGCTCAGCCTACTTTCTCTCTCTCTCTCTCTCTCTCTCTATCTGTCTGAGTGATGAAAGGTGGGGCACTTGCCCAGAACATATGCTTCAAGATTGAATTCCAGGTATAAACAGAGATTTTATGGAGGAAGTTAAAGTCCTCCAGAGTCTACAGGGGATGCAAGGCCATCTGTTTATGCCACATAGGTGGCATGTAAGTGCACCACAAAGGAACATTGCACACCAGCCCCTTGGATGGATATGAGCATGAACAGTGTGTGTGTGTGTGTGTGGGGGGGGTAAGGGCAACACCTACCTGCCACTCAGTCACCTGAGCCAGCCACAGTATGATAACTGCTCTCCAGTTACTCCACTCTCTGGTCTCCTAGGTGTAATTCAGCTAAATCACCTAAATCACAAAATGCTGGTAAGGATACTGGAACTTGTTCCTGATATTGGGCATTGTACAACCCCCACTGCTTCACCCAGGTCTTAGCTCCCACCTGACAGAAGATAGAACCAGGAGTTGTCCCAATTGATGTTGGACACTGGAAACAGGATAGGGCTATAGTCTGGAAATGGATTGAATTCAGTAGTGAATCCACCTGCAGGCAGATTACAATGATACTAGTAAAGGAACAAAAGCTATAGGCTAGCATGGAGAAACAGATAAATAGATCAAATGAGCCACTGACAATGCCTAATAGGGTGCCTCATTGCTACATGGGGGTTACAGAATTTAGTGACTTCCTCTGTATCATCAGCATATTACTCTGCAGGGAGGTTGCTGCCATGAAAGGAAGCATCTGTAGACCAGATATTTTCCAGCTGTAGCAGAAAATACTCTGTCTATTCTGAGTGATCCACCAGCTTTTACTTCCACCTTTTCCAGGCAATTCAATGGATTAGTAGTTTATAGAATCATACATAGACCAGAAGTTATTGGTTATGCTAACACATTTCTTCTTTTGCATATTTTGGACTCGGCTGTTCTTTCAGAATCGCCATTGCATGACAATGCCTGCAACTTCACTGTTGAGCTTTACCCCAGACATAAACTGTTTAGGAATCTGTCTCATTTTGGCATTCCTGTCATGATCCAACCATAATTTTCATATTTCTTTAAATATCTCAACATCCCCATTCATGTCTCTTAACTCATTCCCTCCTGTACAGCTCTTCTGAGTGTGTTCTTTTAACTCCCGGTGGGTGTGGCTTGAGCCTTTAAAAAAAAAGGTAGTTATCACCTTATAGCGCAAACAAATATTCATATCTCTGGAACCATAAGTATTAGTAAAAAACTAAAAACGGCAAACTATTCAGGATAAATTAATCTTTACATTGGTGGCATTCATTCAGTTTGATGCTTTAAACTGAATTTTATAAGTCAAAATAAAGGCAGTGAATATTAATCTTGTAATGTTGTGTAAACAGCTTATGATAGCTCGGTAACTATTCAAGCAAGACGCATACTGCCAGCCAGATTTTTTTCATACAGCTCTGAGATTTTATATGCAGTTCTGTCTGTTACCTGAATGTTGAGATATTTAGAGAAATATGAAAATTATTACAATATAAATGTTGTTTTTCTTTCGGCTTTTCCCAGTTAGGAGTCGTCACAGCAGAACTCTGGTCCACTAATGATTGGCAGTAGATTTTTTACGGGTGCCGAGGTGCCAGCTCGACGCCCAACCTTCAACGAAGGCACGCCCATTCTACACATGTGTTTCGAATGCCACTCAACCGTGGGGAGGACATGCAGACTCCACACAGAAGGCGCTCCAGCCGAGAATCGAACGGGAGAACCTCTTGCTGTGAGGCAACAATGCTACCGCTGTACCACCACGGCTTGACTATTACATAACAGTATACAAATGATATTCAATATCTCTTTTGCTGCATTAGACAGAGGTCAGATATCAATACAGTTGTGTTTGCCATCACGTATACTTTAAGATGAAATCTTCTGATATTTTGTAGGCAGCATGGTTTTGGAGTTATTAATTCAAATATTAACAAGCAATATTTGATGCATAGAGTCATCAGTAGGTGATAACTGCAGAAACGCCTGGAGGCATACTTGGGTGTAATGAGTTAAGTCTTCCATCCATCCAGTCCTCCAGCTCTTCCCTTTCCAGTTTTACCTTACATCTTTGACAGCACATTTTTCATGGAAAATAATGATAGACTTTGATAGCAGATAAAGACTGTCTGGTTCACCTAGTTTGTCCATCTTCAATTTTACTCTTCACTAAAGTGCAGAGTTGTATCTGTTTATGCCAATGTCTTTTCAAACTTTTTTGATTTTTTGATGCTATAATACTGTCAAAAAGTGGGGGGGTTACCACCCTGTATGCAAAATATTTCCTTTCTTTGCTCCTGAGTCACTCTTCCCAAGCTTCCAGTTAATCCTTGATATTTTCAGTCAGACTTTCTTCATAAAGTTACCACCATGTTGAACTTTGCTGTTTCTTTTGAGATACTTGAATGTCTCTTTTCCCTGTTTCATTTCATTAAAAATCAACATATTAAACTTCTTTTAAAGAATTCTTTACTCTGTCTCTATGCTTTATGTAAGGACAGGTACAGTGCTAATGAACGCAGGTTTGATTATTTTATTACTTCCCTTGTTACTGGGCACATTGCCAAGACTGAAATACAGTGACAACGGAAAGCTTCCAAAGCTTAGTGTTCCTCATTTTCCATGTCAGTGGACATCATTTATCTGTATTTTATTCCACATACTTGGCTAATAAAGGAAGGATAACAGTGCAGTGTTTAGTATTATAGCCTCATGACATTTGGCTTTCCTGTTACATATACAGTTAGGTTGGAGTTTGCATGCTGTCTGGTTCCACATACAGTTTTGCTGGTGTATCTGGTTTCATCTCCAAAACATGTATTACATGACTTGGTGAGCTTCTAAATTGACCCTTAGGAGGTAGGTGTGTGTGTGTGTGAGTGTGTGTGAGTGTGTGTGAGTGTGTGTGAGTGTGTGTGTGTGTGTGTGTGTGTGTGTGTGTGTGTGTGTGTGTGTGTGTGTGTGTGTGTGTGTGTGTGTGTGTGTGTGTGTGTGTGTGTGTGTGTGTGTGTGTGTGTGTGTGTGTGTGTGTGTGTGTGTGTGTGTGATGTGATGGTCTCTTGTCCTGTCTAGGGATGTTTAGTGCTTTATGTATTTTGTTTGTTGAGCTAGACAGCACCTCACCACCTTGAACGAGATAACTGAATAATGAAAATGAATATTATGTTGCCTAAGGGTTAAAGAACAGAAGTTCTTGTTTTAAGAAATATAGTTCTGGAGCACTGGGTAATTTAATGACATGCCAAATGGATGTTTTCAGAATTAAACGTATGAAAATAGAATGTGCCAGGCTTATTCACAGTTTATTACTGGAAGGCATAGACCACACTACCAGGATGTGTATTATTTATATTGGGGTTTGGTTATCTAAGTCCTTGACATTGAAGATTCCTTCCTTGGATGTATGCTTATCCAGTACGGTTCAGGTTAAAGAAACTGAGAAGCCTGAAGCTGTCACTTACCTTGTCAACTAAAATCCATTTTATGTTCTAGTTGCTGCTGGCATCTGCATGTTCTGTACATCTTCATGCAGTACCTTCACTCATGCCTTTTTTTTACTGGGACTGGAATATACTGTTGTCTGTGACTGTTTCTCCAATCTTACATCATCTCTTCATCAGTATCTAAACCAGTTAGTAAGATCTAATAATGCAAGTGGAAATAGACTTATTCAAGAAAAGTTTAACTAGAAAGACTATGTTTAAAATTACAATGCATGCAAGCAGCTCATATAGTTACTGAATAATGACTTCTTTAGCAGCAGAATGCACGGACCATGCAAAACAGCTGGGTAATAATGTAATATTCATTACTTAAGTAATACAGTTCATATTTCTAGAGCTAATATATAGGATTGAGATAAATAACAGTGTTATTCATTCACCCTAGAAACGTGGAAAACAAGAAGCATAAATCCATCTCTTCTTGTCTTGTAATTCTCATATTTTCTGTAAGTGCTACACATTTTCCCACAATTCCCTCATCTGTGTCTGTATTTCTTGGTTAGAAAATATTCTGGCCAGGTCTGTTCCGTGTCCCTATCATTCTCCATGCTTTAGGCTGTAAGTTTTTTTATCAGAATTGTTTGAAAATTAATTAATTCAAGGACAGTTTAATGTTTCTAAAGGTGTGCTTAAAAATCACTGCACATACAGGCATGTCATATATTTAATGAGGAATCAGCTTTGTACAACAGCAAAATGTATGAACCTTGTAAAAGTGCTGAATAATAAAATGATGTGCATAACTTCAGTGGCACATTTCATACTTACAGAGCTGAAAATACAGAAGTGTAATAAATAACAGCACTATCATATGCTCAACTTTAAAAGAAGAAAAACAAGAAACCATATTTCATCTAATCCGTTTCCTAGAATAGAGATCCCTGTGCAGTTGACAGTATTTAAATTCATTTTTTATTAGGAAGTCTCCTCTAAAACCTTGTTGATACACCACATCTTTGGGCCATATTTTATGTCAGTTTCTTCTCTCCTGCTGGTTGATTTTATGCAGGTTGTCTGCTTTTTGTAATAGCAACTATTTTTCATCTCAGAACTTTAAGCTGGTATAACTCTTTCAGACCCTAATTGGCTGGCTGGGGGGATTACGCACACCCCCTTTCTTGTAACATTAAGACTGGTGCTTCCTTCCATCATTACAGTTTATTAATAGTACAGTAACCAGTGCCTTTAATCTCCATAAGATTTGTCAGACCCACTCCTTTTAGGCACTGAATATATCTCCATTCTGCCCTCATTAGATTATTTCAGTATCAGATTAGTATTTTCCTGAAGTAGTAATATAAGTAAAGATAGTTCAGGACCATGGCAACATTAAATGTAACAAAGTCAATAATCAATTAAATGTCAATAACTTAGATAAGCCAACCCGAGACATAAGAATGGAAACAATAATATGAAGGAAACACTTTATTTAGTGCTTTCAAATGACAGTGATGTCACTAAGCATATTACATAAAAGAACTGAAACATTTATTTTTCTTATTTTGTCCCCTTACTGATACACTTGGAAATGATCCAACATTTGTTATAAGAGGTCACAAAATATAAATAATTTGTTTGAGATTAAGGATTAGATTGTGGGTTTGGATGGTGTGGTCGACTCCAGTACAAAAACTTTGGGATCTGTAACTGGCATGACTACATAATTAACAACAGTGGGGCAGTGGTGTAAGAAGCTTCACCTCTGGTTAAGTCCTGGTGCAATAGTTGCACAAGGAAGGGAGTTCTGTACTTGGCTAGCTGTGCCTCATCTGAGACATTTTATATAGATAAAACTGCCTGAGGGAGAGAATTTATGAGGACAATTACAACATTCAAAAGGATGATTAAAAATGTATGCCTAGTGAGCATTCACAGTATTATTCCAACTTTATGAAATGTGTTTTCTTGGTATTGGATAAAGTCAGTGTAAATTGTATGGGGGAGGGGAGGATAGGTGGGAATCCAAATTGTAATATATATAGAACTGTCTTGGTAAGTAAGGTTGAACATTAGAACCTCCTCTGGTTAAAATTAATTCATCAGCATGCACGATGTTTTAAAGTTAAGGGTAGCAAAACTGTAAAACAAATTTTTATATGGTCATATATCTAGCATGTTTTTGACATATTTCTAGCTGAATGTATTTTTATTGTTTTAAATATAGTTTATGAATATAATTAATTACAATGTATTTGAATAAGACCTGGAATGTTGTACTTTGGAGCTTGATAGATTGTACAGACTTTATATGGGCATAGTTTCATAATTTTATTACTGCATTTGTTAGTAACTATGAGTAATTGTTGTCATGTGATCATATTTATTATTTCAATTTTGGTTTATGCTTTGGATCATTAGTCTGGTGAAGTCTGTATTTCTTAGGTAAAAGCATTAAATAAAGTGCTGCCTTACTATTATTTTTTTCCAGATTTATGCCTGGAGGGGGTCGACATTTTATTGGTTATTGAAGTAGTAATATTGTCCATGAATCCTCCCTCCTAAAGGTCATAGCTAACTGCCATGAAGACTAACATTTTCAGCACTTGGTTTGCTCAGATACCAATACTTCCTTTTGCAAATTTGGAGATAAAATAGATTTTTTTTAATGCCAGCCTACCTTAAGCATCCATCCTAGTTGTGACAGTAATGGTATTTTGTCTCCATCCAGTCTAATCCTTTCCCATCCTTAGAGTAGGTGACACTCTATGTTCTGGCCTATACTCTGATGTTTTAATGTTCAGCTAACTCATGAGCTCCAACCTTTCCTTCTTCTTTACTGTCCTTTTCCCAAATCTCCTTCCATTTAATGAATGCCTCATCCTTCTCACCTATTATTTTGCCATCTGCTTTCTTTCCCTTAGGCCAGCCTTGCCTTAAATATTTGAACTGTACGACTCCTTAAAGTCACAGTCTTCTCTTAGGTGCATAGATAGGTATTAGACAATTCTAGGCTATTACTCTGTCAGATCCTAAATTGCCAAGGTAGATTGTGTCCTTATATTTTGTCACAAATAACCCAGACATGGGGAGAAGAAAGAAATGTTAAGGCATTTATTCGTCTGTACCCACGAGGGACATGGATGCTAAGCCACGGTGAATTTGTAGTTTCTCATCCATTCCTCCAAACTACATTCAAATACAGTAAGAAAAGTATTTAATTTTATGTGGACTGTAAGACAGTTCCATAGAACAGTCACTTTCTGTGATGCATACCTACCCCTTCAACATGTTCTAGTTACATTGCAAAAGAGACTGAGTTCCATTGAGTGGGTGCTCATGCTACCAATGGTCTGACAGGATAGGATCTGCTGAGGCTCTGTAAGGGAGGCAGTAGAGGAACAAGGCTTTGAGACGATCTGCATAGTTTTTGTTATTTTAGGACCTTGAGTTTTGTTAGTAAGAAAGCTTTGCGATCTCTTCAGTCATGACAAATTTTTTGATAGATGCATAGCAAATGGAGCATTGTATTCAATGATTGATATGATGAGAGCTGAGTCCTGTGGAAGGATTTTATCCCTGGATCTAGACAGCATACCTATCAATATAAATTGTGTGATGAAGAATGACCTTACAATAGTGGCCACATAGTGATCGAAGGGCAGTTAGTCATCAGCATAGGTTCCCAGATCCCTGACTACAGGATTAACTCTGAGGAATGTACATAAGCAAGAAAAATCTATCAAGTTTTTAATTTTACTTTTCACAAATTAGTTACCTTTAAATTTATTAGACATCTGGAAAACATACTTTTATATTGCTCTGTTAATTTTCCATCAGTATTTGATTGTTGAGTCTTTCTGTACTGCATTTTTTGTGGAATTGCATATTATTTTTTGTTGTGTTTGTAACATTTTTTTTGTTTGCATTATATACACAGTATCAGACTGAGGCAAATTAGTGACTGGGGAAAGAGATAGGAAAATCAAAACCACTAACGGCTACATCAAAGACACGCATTCTAATTACTGTTAAAAACCTATCCTTATGCAGCAGGTACACCTGTTAGTAACAGGTGTCAAATTTCTCACACTTCAAGAACATGCATTTTGTAAACACATTCTGTGTTTGGAAAAAAATAAACACAGCTATTCATTCAAGCCTACCAGTCAAATAATCCTTAAATTGTTAAATCAGAGATGTTTACTAATGAAAATAAAAAATAAATGGATACATACATACATACATAAATAAATAGTGAAAAAGAGAAACTGGTACTGGCAGTCAAAAGCAGTAAATCACAGTACTCATGTAGTGTGCCAGTTGACACCAAATGATAGAGAGAGAGAGAGAGAGAGAGAGAGAGAAGGAGGGTCAGAATCAAACTAAGTGATCCTCTCTTCATAAAGCTGTCGCTTGGTCCCTATAAAATAGTATACAGAAGGGAGATAAATCACTCACAGCAGGAGACCTAGTGAGCTCCTAATGCACTAACAATAAGTCCTTCAGGTACAGGGGTGGCACCACATATGCACCCTCTAGGAGCAGCACACGGGGAGTTTGTAAGACACTTCCAGGGAATGGATCAACTATTTGGTTGATTCCTTAACACTCAACACTTGATTGCCTTGGGAACAAATGGGGTTACTGGATTCACTGGATGGGGAATAAGTGGGCTGGAGGGTTCTTATCCTTCTGGATGAAGTCTGACTCTTATCCTGGGAGGAGCAAATAGGAGTAGGGGATCCAGTGGATGATCCTGCAGTCTAGAAGAAAAAAGGAATAACTGAGGAAACAAGACTCTCCATTATCCTGGCAGAATAGTATCTCTGTCTGAGTTTCCACATTTTCTGCATTGTGGAGGATGTCATATTTGTGATTTGTCCTTTAAAGATTACTATCTCCAACAGAAGTTACACACCTTTTTGAAGAATAACTTCTGGTGCGATCTCAGAGTTGGTGTATTTAAGTAGGGGGGTGTGGGGGTGAAGCCCCCCCACATTTGTTTAAGTTTAAAGTGTGTTTTTTTGTAACGAAACAATTTCTGTGTTTTTGTAATTATTGGGTTTCGAACTTCACAGTTCGATATTACAATGTTTGAACTCCTGTGAGTTCAACGATGTAATACAGGCCCACAAAATCTGAATATTTGAGAGGTATGGTCACCACTTGTGCCTCTTATCTTGGTCTCCTGACTTTCCATGTTCACTATGTCTTCCTGCAACCTTTTTTGGTCTGTTGATTTATATTTTACATCAGTTTCAAAGGAATCTTCCACAAACTGCTTTTTTTTCTCCTACTACTTTCCATATTGGAATATATCCTCTGTCCAGCCATCTCTGCCTGATTCTTGCTAGCTTTCCCTTGGACTTTGTTCTAAATTTTCACTTTAGTCCTGCTATTGTGCCTGACCCTCGATCCCCCCGTTTTTTCATGCCTCTTTTGCTTCCTACCGTACTTTCCTTTGTACCTCCATTAATGCTTTAATACTGCAGCACGCGTTGCATTTTTATTTCTCAAACAACGCATTCCATACCTCTCAGCTGTGCAGATTTTCAATGCTCTATTCCTGGGATGCATCTCGAAAATAGTGCCTGTCAGCACAATCTGATTTTTTAATGAGTTACACTTCGAGTTTTAGTGCTGCTGTCTATCTGCCTTCCTGCAGTGGAGTTGCCAGATCTGTTCACAGTAACATGTCACTATGGCACAGGGTGAGTGATGCTTCTTTTGTCATAAACCAATTGGAATGTGCAAAGAACTATATTTCTAAAGTGACGTGTTTGCAATTTTAAATCTCCAAGTAATTTCACAACAACTGTCATTATCACCAATATAATCAATAACTCAGATCTACAGCAGGTTTTAAAGAAACTAGGTTATTTATTTATTTTTTTTCATACTGAGTTTATGGATCTGGGTTGCTTGGTTAAACATAACGTGGCTAAATGCTAAAGTAGCCCAGTTACCAAACATCCCAAATTATCTTTGATCACCTACATTTCCCATTGCAGCAGTTTGTGCCCTTGCACCCTCTACATGATATAATCACTTTAAGATCACTATATACCAGGAAGAAAGGGGAACATCCCTATAAAAGTTTAACTGTCGGCTGGCATTTTTGGCCATTATATAAATTTAGCCATGTTACATTCCTCCAACAAATCCAATCTCACGTTCAGACTATAACTTAGCTGTATTTACATTTATCTACATTTGCTTAACTGTTTTATTGCATAACATGCTGGAGGGACAGATTCATAACCCAGAGACTGCCCATGCTATGGAATAGACTTCCAATACATGTCAAACAGAGCACCTCACTGGCCCTCATCAACAGAAATCTTGATGAGTGTATGGGAAATACAAAATTCACCCCGGGGATCACTCCAGTGGCTCTACTAAACAGAGGCACTGGGAACTAAGGTCGGGTGGCATAATGTCAGGGTAATCCTAAGGGCTAGGCTTGTAAAGGCTCCAGGGCCATTAGCCTAGTACACACCTTGAACCTATATTGTATTCAATTTTTGTAATTTTTTCTTGCTTACTTGTACTGTGTAGCTTTTCTCCCTGGGCCTCCACTGAAAAAGGGCTTTTGTGCAGATGGACTATCCCAGTTAACAAATGTCAAATAAATAAATAATTAATTAACTTCATTTTATAGTTACTCAGCCATATTCTTAGTCATAAACAGCATAGCATATTATCAAAACTTTTACTTTTAACAGAAATATCCACTATAATCTGAATATTACTTCAGAAATGAAATAGATTGAAAAAGAAAATGGGGACATTGGTATACTGCTTTATATTAAGGTTTAAAAATAATTTGTTAAACAACACATACATTCCTGTGCATCCTTGATTCCCATGCTCCTGCATGTACCATAAAGACTAAATCTAATACTGCTCCATGGCTCACAAAGGAAACTCAGAGAAAAATCAAACTTAGAAATATAGCCTGGACCAAATGGCAAGAAACTAAAGCCCCCCTCGACCAAGTGAGATATCGTCACCTTAGAAATGATAGAAAAAAACTCATTTTGCTAAACAAAAAAAACTACTACCAGAACAACCAATTTAAACACCAAAACAATCCCCAAAGGTTTTGGGCAGGTATCAACCAACTTCTTCAAACAGGGCAATCTACAACCCCAACCCCATCAAACTACACCCATAAATCCCCAGAAACTGTTGCCACTGCCTTTAATAACTTTTTCACTGAAACTATTCAGTCCTTAGCTAGCCAACTTACTCCCACCCACTCTAACTCTACCACTAACGCACCCACTTCTCATCCCCCTTTAACTTCCACCCTGTCTATTCCACTTTTATTCAATCCCTTATCAAAAAACTAAAACAAACCACCCTTTCTGTTGACCTCCTTCCTGCAGAGTACCTACAAAAAGCTGCCAACACCATAGCATTCCCCATCTCTATCCTAATCAATAGAACACTAACTGATGGAACTATCCCCTCAATCTGAAAAATATCCCATGTTATCTCACTCCACAAAGGTGGAAGTTCAACAGAACTGCCCAACTACAGACCCATTGCCATTCTCTCACCACTAGCCAAATTAATGGAGAAGTGGGTTCATAAGCAGCTTATGGACTATCTCATTCAGAACAGTCTGCTTGCCAACTCAGCATGACTTTAGGCCACATCACAGCACCCCCCCTTTCTTTTACAAATATCATATTCCAAAATAGGAACAACAACAGGCTATCTTCAGCCCTATTTCTAGACCTGTTGAAGGCATTTGATATGGTCAACCACAAATTACTCATCCGTTCCCAAAAATCCATCTCCCTAGATAACCATGCTATTCAGTGGCTCCTATCCTATCTGAATGGCAGACAACAGGCTGTACTATGGCAGGGCAAACTGTTCACCCTGCTACCTCTCACCCTTGGTGTCCCTCAGGGCCCTATTCTAGGTCCTCACCCTTGGTGTCCCTCAGGGCTCTATTCTAGGTCCTCACCCTTGGTGTCCCTCAGGGCTCTATTCTAGGTCCTCACCCTTGGTGTCCCTCAGGGCTCTATTCCAGGTCTTCACCCTTGGTGTCCCTCAGGGCTCTATTCCAGGTCCTCACCCTTGGTGTCCCTCAGGGCTCTATTCTAGGTCCTCACCCTTGGTGTCCCTCAGGGCTCTATTCTAGATCCTCTACTCTTTTCTCTCTTCATCAACAATCTTCATACTGCCATCCCTGATACAACCTGTATTCAATATGCAGACGACTCTAACCTGATCTCTACGGCCTCCTCCCCTTTAGACCTGCAAACCTTAACTCAAAACACATTTAACACAGTTGAAAATTGGCTCTCTAATCACCGTCTGTTGTTAAATCCCAACAAAACTGTTCCTCTTTACCCCCACCAGTAGATCCACTCCATTTTCCTTCTCCATAACATCCAACAATGGTACCTCTATCTCTCCAGATGACCATACTAAGCTTTTAGGAGTAATAGTGGACAATAATCTCAAATTTGATCTGCATATCAATAAAACTATAAAAAGTATTAATAAGCTTGGCTCATTATACAGAAGCAAATCTTTTATAACTCCATTAGCTAGAACTGCAATCTCCCACTCATACCTACTCTCTACCCTTCTATATGCCTCCCCCATACTCTCCAATTTGAGCAAAACTGAACTAGGTAAGCTCTCTCACTGTTACAACCATATCACCAGATTTGCCATAGGCTCAACATATAGGACACATCACTGTCAAAACCTCAGTTTTCAAAACTCCAAAACACAAACTCAAGAAAGAACGATAAACTTCTGTAAACTCACACACATGGAATCCACTCAGGCAAGCCGACCAGTAGTACACCAACACCATACACAAGTCGAATAAATCCAAAGTGCATTTAATATACTATAACATAGAATTTAAGCACATGAAAAAGCTTTTCATTGAATTAAATAAATCAACTTCCTCAGAAAAAAGCCTACACAGGAAACAGGGGTTTAAATTTCCCTCCACCTAGTCACATGATTGCTAGACAAGCATTGAAAGGTTGCCTGCATAGTGGAACACTCGCAAGCCCCTCCCCAGCTTTACAAACTTTTAAAGTGATACATTCTTTATGTTACCATTTCATAGTGCCAGATAGCAACACCAAACCACTCAATAAATATATCCTACTTTAAAAACATTTAAGCATCAATAAAATGAATAAGTAAATGAATAAAACAAAGCGATGTGCCCAATTTACTTAACCCGTTGCTTTGTGGACATAGCAAAATTTATCACAAATTAAAAACTAAAAAATCAAATGACGCATTAAAAATTGGTAATCCCATAAAAGTCATGTGTGTGTATATGTTTAAACAATATTACATAGTCCTAACGTTTTAATATGAAAAACTCTACTATAAAAAATAATAAATATTTGTAATTAATATAATGAATTATATTAATTTATGATGAACTTTACGAATTGAGTTCCATCATGTGTATTTTGAGACTGAAAAGTCTGAGTAGATAAATAATAATTTTCAAACATACAGTTTCTTTTGCACAATGATGTCAGTGGATGATTTTGCTTCATTAAAGTTTATTCAATTCAACGAAAAGCTTTTTTATGTGCTTAAATTCTATGTTATAGTATATTAAATGCACTTTGGTGTATGATGTTGGTGTACTACTGGTCGGCTTGCCTGAGCGGATTCCATGTGTGTGAGTTTACAAAACCTCAGTTTTCTTGGGTTGCTAGAATTGCCTAGCCTACTTCTGTTCAATCAGCTTATAGTAGCACACAAAATTCTGTACCACCCTGAAAATACACCGGCACTCAAAAATATCATAAAACCATACAGTAATTCAAGGTAACTACAATCATCCAATAAACTGTTGGTCCAAACCCACAAAGCCATTAACTCAGTCGACAATTCCCTGCTTGTCATCGTTGTTGGTAAAACTTGGAATTCACTTCCATCTAACCGTACCCTCGAACCTTCTTTAAGTCTCTTCAAAAAAGGCCTCAAACAGTATTTTAAAAAGTATTGGCTTTGTCCCTGTACTAATCCTGATTAATCACTACTTATTCAATGCCTTATTTAAATTAATATTGTACGCATCTCTTGCTCATAATAGCTTGCTGCAACCTGTTGTTTTTCTATACTATTACACACTGTGTATATTGTGAGTACCTACTAGAGGGCTTTGTAAATATGTTTGACTCAAATGTGTTATGTTCTATCTGTGTTATTTGGAGCTTTTCTCCCCGGGCTTCCGCTGAAAATGGACATATATCCAGTCAGACTAGCCCGGTCAACAAATGTTAAATAAAATGAATAAATAAATAAAATACTGTTTATCAACTGAAGTTTCCACTAATTGAGAGATGAATCATCATTTAATGTGTCATTGATGAAAAGGACAAAACTTCATAACTTTGGTATAAAATACTGCCCATTTTAACTGTTACCTGATACAGAACATAAAGCCACTTGAATATGCCTTGCCATAAACCAAAACAGGAATGACAATAGGCTAACCTCTGTCCTCTTTCTTGACCTATCAAAAGCCTTTGATATTGTCAACCATGAACTTCTCATTCTTTCACTAAAATCTATTTCTCTCAACAAGCCCACTATCCAGTGATTCCAGTCCTACCTGACTGGTAGACAACAGGCAGTACTATGGCAGGGCAAACTCTCCAGCCAGCTACCTCTCACACTTGGTGTCCCTCAAGGGTCCATACTAGGTCCACTTGTTGTGTCTTTCGGCTTTTCCCGGTTAGGGGTCGCCACAGCGGAACTCCGGTCAGCTAATGATTGGCAGTAGATTTTTACGTGCCGAGTTGCCAGCTCTGATGCACAACCTTCAACGAAGGTACGTACGCCCATTCACACATGTCTCCACAGAAGACGATCTAGCTGAGAATCAAACAGGACAACTTCATATTGTGAGGTGACAACGCTACCGCAGCACCACCACCGCAGTCTACTCTTCTCTATTTTTATCAACAACCTTCACACTACTATCCCTAAAGCTACCTGCATTCAATATGCAGATGATTCCACTCTGATCTGCTCAGCCACCTCCCCATCCGAACTGCAAACCTTAACCCAAAATACATTTAACACTAACGAGAACTGGTTCACCAACCAACGTCTACTACTGAACCCCAATAAAACTAAACTTCTATTCTCCCCCACGAGTAGCTCTACCACACTTTCATTCTCTGTCACATCTAACAATGGTACCACTATTTCCCCAGACCATCACACCAAACTGCTAGGGGTTATCATAGACAATCTCAAATTTGACCTACAGGTCAACAAAACCATACAGACCATCAATAAGAAGCTTGGATCACTGTATAGAAACAAGACATTTTTAACCTCACTGGCTAGGACTGCAATCACACAATCACACCTACTCTCTACTCTTTTATATGCCTCACTTGTACTCTCAAACCTCAACAAATCCAAACTAGATAAGCTGTCCCATAGCTACAATCATATTGCCAGATTCGCCACTGGCTATACCTATAGAACCCACCACTGCCAGAACCTTAAACAACTAGAGTGGCTAGAACTGCCCATCTTAATTCAATTCAATCAACTCTTAATAGCGCACAAAATTCTCTACCACTCTGAGGATACCCCCTCAGTTAAAAATATTATTAAGCCATATAGCAACCTGAGATCCCTACGGTCAGCCAATAAACTACTGGTCCAAACCCACAAAGCTAATAATTCTGCTGCTGAATCCCTGTTTGCCAACTTCGTTGACAAAACCAGGAATTTGTTGCCAAACTATATAACCCTACAATCCCCCAAAAGTCTCTTAAAAAAAAAACCTCAAACAGTATCTCAAAGTGAATTGGCTATGCCCATGTACCAACCCTGATTAAGTTATAAACTGAAAGCATAATCTGTAATTATCATAACATGTAACTACGTCACCAAGCTCTGCTTCTAATCTGATGTTTCTTACTTTTAATTGTGTCTGGCCATAAGAATTGTGAGTGCCTACTAGGGGACACTACTAACCCATTGTATATAATCACTTTGTTTTTATAATTGTTTCCTAACTTCTGTGTAATCTATTTAAGTTTGTCTATGTGGAGCTTTTCTCCCCGGGCCTCCACTGAAAATGGACATGTATCCCGTCGGCCTATCTCAGTAAACAAATGTAAAATAAACAAATGTAAAATAAAATAAATAAATTCCATGAGTAATACATGTAAAGTGTGTTTATTCCATTTAAGCCATACCAGCAAACATTTCTATGATATTATTGCACTGTGTGCTACTTTTTTAAGAAAAGGCAAGTTCCAATTCCACAGTCCTACTGCAAATCATCTGAATAGCTGAACAGTGCAAAACATTAATACATAAGTGTTTCTAGTGCTTCACTGCATTTGGGCAGTAAACATTTCATTTATCTGATTTGTAATGCATCATCCCCTTCATAGGCTACTGGTCTTGCAGTGATCTCCATCTAAAGTCATATATAAAAGGAACTTGAGTTATGCAAAATATTGAGAGCACAACTTTGCAATCTATATGGAAAAAAAAAGGCCCATGCCATGAGTCAGCACAAAAATATATCAGTTATTGTCTTATTTATTCTTTTATTAGCCTGGGACTTTCTCGAGTCCCATGTCTTATCACATTTTCAATTTCATATGAAAATGCAAGTTCAGCCATAAAACAAGATGCATGTTCAGAAAGCTTAACAGTGTTCCTTTCTATACATTGCTGATAACAGTGGCATGTTTATAAACTGGAGAAAGATTTCTTTACCTGGCAGCAGAAATAGAAACAAACATTAACTGTAACAGTTTTACTTAAGTAAAATATAGGGTTAAAGATATGTATGCCATTTTCTACAGGAAATTTGCAGTATGTCAAATAATGGCAGTATTTTAATATTCAGATGACAATAAATGTAAAATATGGCATGAGTCTAACTGTAAAGCCCCCAAGAGTTATACAGGTAAGTACTTTTTTTCTGAAAAGCTAACGTACAAGAATTCCATAAAACTGTTTAGTAAGTCAAATGCTGTCATTCTGATTCCCAATCGCATATGCACTGAACATCAAAATATTGACAAAATGTTTAGCAGAATTAATAAAGAAATAATTTCAGACCACCTGCTGTTATTCAACTAGGCTTCAAGTTTCTGTTGAAATCTATATCTACAGTATAATCATATCTGTCTGTCTATGTATGTATGTATAGAGAAAGGGAGATCTAGATCTCTCTATATAGCCATCTGATGGTTTCCTTTACCTGCATGATAGTTAATTACTTGTTTTTCCTCTGTTCAAACTTTATTACTTAAGAGTTTTTCACCTGTGATTTCTTATTTCAGCGCTCTACACAGAAACAATGTATGTGGGCTGAAATGTGTTGCTTTTGATGAATCCTAAAATTGTAACATCTCAAAAAAAAAATGGGCACTTTTAAAAGATTGTTCTTTCTCCATTTTGTAGTGACCTCTAAGTGAGAATATAAAATCGAGGTGGGCTTATTCCCTACAAAAAACTTGCTTGCGGTTTTGTTGGACACTAATGCACAAAAGCATTTCTACTGTGAGTTTATGTGTATAGGCGCTTTGTATACTTGAAGCTGTTATGTTAATTCACTTGCATTTATTTATTTATTGATTGATTGATTTATTTTGTTTTATTTTATTTTTATTAGCATTTGTTTATCAGGAAAGTCTGAGTGGGTATGGAGCCCCTTTTCAGTGGAGGCCCACAGAGAAAATCTTCAGTTACAATAATACATAAAATAGACACATAAAAAAACAGAAACATGAAATAGTATGTAAAACAGACTCATAAAGGAAGTAAATAAATCTGTGGCACTCATTAATAGTAACTTCTGCATTTCACTCATATCTATTCAGCAAAACAAAAGAATAAATAAGGGGAACAGTAAATGTGAAACCATTTTATAATAAATACTTGTTATATTGTAAGAATGACTGTTAGAAAGTATTTAAAGTGAGTGTGGTTAATTCCAGAGTAAGTCAGTATAGGAATATTTGTTATTACAATTATTTACAAAATATTTTTATGTACAATTTACACAACACACTTTCTTAATTGATTTGAGCAGTTTACTTTTGTTAGACATAATGTATCTGCATATACTATTCACTCAGGAATAGCCTAGAAGATACACTCACTTTGTCAGACCATAATTCTAACTAGCTATAGGAGAAGATAGGCCAGCTAAATGGAATCTATTAATAACTGTTATAAAAACATCAAACATTAAAAACATTTACAAAGTGAGTTGAAGTGCAAAATGTTTTCCTGACACTTACTTTTTTGCCGCTTATAGCTGCAAGGTCTGTGCATTCTGAATGTGTTATCTCTTTCGTATTGTATATATCTCTCAACTGTACAGATTTTCGCAGAATGTCCAGATTTTTGCCTCATATTTTGGCCTGTTTTTCAAAAAAAAAAGTATTTTTCTGGCAAATTAGTGGTAAATCATTCAATATTAAATTTAAAAAATAATGGCAGACATTTGAGTTTCAGTCTTCATACCATTCAGAAAATCCATGCTAATGTAAAACCTGTCATTCTGTTAACTTTCTATGTTTGTAAGAGCAATATTAAAAAATGATCCCTATTTTTGCGCCTTTGTCCCACTTTCATTTATGGTTTTGTCCAGATTTTTTGCTCTAAGAGGTTGAGAGGTATGTAATGAAATTATAGTATTGTAAATATTATTTTTGTATTTCAAATTGCATGACTGTAAGAAGGGCCAGATCCAGAACAAGGTAACCTAGGCAGCCGGGTGCTGACTAGCTATTATTTCCTACTCTGCATTCCAGCTGCAGTTTAATTGGCTGATGATATGAGGTGGTATGCAGAGCAAATAAAAGACTTCCAGGAATTAGTGGTCAAATTAAGTGGCATACTTAGTATTGAACAAGCGATTTCACTGCTTCCACCTTCTGAATTTTCCATGTCTATTAGCTACCCAGCTGCTGAGAGCAGAGTCTTATTTTACATCCAATCAGAAATTTTTAATGTCTTCTCCTTCCCAAGCCTTGGAATAGTACACTTCTTCGTTATGTACCATTTCATTTTTCCCCATGTCAACTATCACTTGCCTTTGAATCTTCTACCAAGTTAAAAGAGCATGCACTTATATACAATACCTGTTTGGCAGGTAAGAAAGCACCCATACCGTCCTGTCCAAATGTGTCTGACTTAGAATCATAGCCACTTTATGTCATACTTGAAAAAAGACCATTGAACCATGTGATTCATCAATGACAAAGCAACTTATTCCTGTTTTGAGGGACATTCTCTGCTTTCTTGGAAGCCTTGATTCTATTTCCTTGGGGTCTGTTTATTCTTTTGAAGTAACAGTGATGTCTATTTATATTCAATGAATCACATTTCTGACTGTAATAACCTACCAAGAGCAGCTTGCAATGCAGTTACTTCAAGTCTTGTGACCACAGCTCACCTGTTCATAATCTGGTTTGAAGGGTTCTTTGGTTTTATCCTGCAACCTAATGAGCTATGCCTAACCTATTCCAGGATTATGTTATTGCCTTATTGTTGTCTTGTTTATGAGGTAGGTACATTAGACAAGACAAGGACCATTTTAAGGTGCAACCTGTGGGAGTGGAATAGTTAGATCACAGAAAATGTAATAGCTGACACATGGGTTATTGTTAGACATATGCTGACTTTGCTTAAGTATGCATTATTCATGAAAGGATAAAGTAAAAAGAAAGATCCGAATGTCACAAAAATGAAAAAAAAATACCACAAGAAGCTTTGATATAACGCAATACTGAGGGCAGCAAGGAAAATCCAAAAATGACTTGAGGTGAACATACAGAAAAAAAGTAAACAAGCAAAGCTTCATCAAAAGATTGAGGAAGCACAGCACTGCAAATATATTTATAATAAAATAAATAAAAAGTCAACTAGTAAGCACTTTCAGACTTCACAGATGTGTTCTTTAGATTGCTTTTAAACTATTTAATACATGCATCAAATATTATTTGACCAATAATCCTGGGTGATTACTTGGGTTAAACCTCATTTGCCATTTAATTTTTCTAAATTCCAATACATCATCTTTGTTTTGTCTTTATTTCCTTTGTAATGTACCCAAACATGAACAATAAGATACAAATTTCTTGAACTTCTTACATTTCTCTTGTGTTTATATAAGATAATTTTCATTTCTGGTTTATTAGAATATAATTTATACTCATAAATATGATTCCTCAACTTTTTTTTAGTCTTGCCTATATAAAATGCCTCACAATTGATACATACTGCTGCATGCATTACACATTTAGAATTACAATCAAAATATTCCAGTGCTTCAAAAGAAACTTGTGTGGAACTACAATAAAATTAAAAAAAATCTGCTATAAACTTATGATAAGAAAACAATAAACACTCATACGTTCCCTTTTGATTGCTAAAAACATCAACACCATCATCCTTTCCTCTTTTTTCTAAAATTTTGTTAATGAACCTTGGCCCCTTTCATGTAAACTTAATCACATCTTGACTTCCAGTCAAAAAATGTCAGATATTTGTTCAGACTTCTTTAATCTTAAACCTGTCTGCTAAAAACACCAGTGGCATGGCAAAAGACCAATCCATTTTTTTCTTTTGTTAACATCTATTTTCTCACTTGCTTCCTCATTAAAAACTTCTTTAATAATTCCTTCAAATTCTGATTGGGAGCACATATATTTACTCTTAAAAATACTTAAGTTCAGCTTAAGTCCAAAACAGTCTTTGCTAACTCAGCCCCTTATAAAGGGATACAAGTAAATCCCTTTCATAGTACTGAAACTTCAGTCTGAGTTAATGTCCTGGAAGACACATTTTAAACTCTAAAGGAATTACCTAGCATTTAAAGAGTATAGCAGTAAGCAAAGAGGCTTGATCTAAAGTGATACTGAGTCAGTACTGAGTTGTATCTCACATATGTTGCCACCATTTCTAAACAATTAGCACAGCCACAGGTCAATTCTTGTGAAAGAAACTGTAGCTCAGTTAATAAGTGACTAAGAAACTATAAATACATTGCAGATTTACAAACTTCTTTAGATTGTAGAGAAAGACTTACAGGTAGTCAGTCACTGCTCATTTTTGCACATGCTCACCGCTAGTATTTGTTAACCCTTTCTTATTTGCTATGAGTCTGACAGTGATAATGCCAAGCGCAGGCCTCTCTCTGTGTGACTTGCAGATCTGTTCACACAGGTTTTTTTTGAACAAACAAGTTCTTTTTCAGAGATTATTTATGCTACTCCACACTAGATGCAATGTAGTACTTCTTAAGAATGATGTTTGGTACTGTTGCAAAGGAATAGAACATCCTTTCCAGCAGAATGAAAGTTGTGTCCCTTTACTTGACTAGCTTCCATCTTCTTTGGTAACAGTTATCCGTGGCTGTCCTTATCCAGCAAAGGAATACAACTGGTACTGCAGAGCAGCTCAGTGTGATGCTGCTGAATGTGTGATGGGTAAAACCATGGACACAGTGGGATTTTTCTGTCACTAACTCGGGGAATCATTCTGGATATGTGATGGATGAAACCATGGACACAATGTGATTCTACTGTCACTAACTTGGAGAAGCATTCTGGATAAGTGATGGGTAAAACCAAGGGCACAATGTGATTGTTCTGTCACTGAATTGGGGAATGATTCTGGGCAAGTAGAAGCCCTGCATCCACAAGCACTCATAAAGGAGATTAACTTTATTTCATAGGCTATTGGTTTTGGTTCAGTTCTCTGTTCCACCAGCACCCCCCCACACACACACACACACATGCACACGGATACTCTACCATGCTTGGCTTAACTATCATTTAATTACTTGTGCTCCTCTGTCAACATTATTGACTTTTTTCTGTCTGTCTCAGATAATAACAAAAGAGCCTAAATTACCTAAAGTAGGTAGTTTAAATGCTAGTACTATTAACTTAGAACTTCTCAAAATAATTTAAAGTTTTAAAAGGCAAAAGTTTGTGAACAATCTAGGGGCATCCCTCCAAAATATGGAGAGTTGTGTGGTATTGGTTCAGTAACATAGAAAAGGTGCAGATCATGTCATGTGTCATACCTTCCCTGATCACTCTCCATAGTAACCTTCCATTAATTAAAATTACTTTTTCTATTTTTTCTGTACCTGTAAGCTTTCAGTACTGGTAGTACCTCATCAAAGGCTGTAGAACTTCCTACATTACTGCAAGCTTTGAAATCCTGTATTCTTCCCTTTACAGTATCCAAAGATTCATTTCAGATATCATTGTCTTCCACAAGTTCAGTCACAAGTAGAATGTTCTTCTGGTTACTGTTAATAAGGCCTAGCCTGCTTCAATGTTCAGCTCAGCTCTGGCATTGCCTGCACAAACACCAAGCTGGTCTCCAGTTTTAACACACCAATTTGAGCTGCTATAGATCTCTATTGTCCACTTGCTCCCTCCCCTCCATTTTCCATTTCTTCTAAAGCCCACAGATATTATTTTGTATTAAACTCCTTTCCAAGATTACATCCTGTGATCACTGCCACATGGAGGATGAGGCTAGTGTAGAAGAAGAGGAGAGAGCTGAGCATTAGGCAGGCTTTATGCAGGAGCAGAGCCATGTATTTTTGAGATGATTTTCTTTTAAAAAAAGGCTTTGAAATGGGTTAAAACAGGCATAGACCTGATAGCTAGAGGTAGTGAATTCCATAGTATACAGAAAGAGTAAGAATACAGAGAGTGACCTGCTTTTCTTGTGAGTTTTGAGATAGCTAAGAGATTTTTGTCTTCTGATTGTAGGGATCGATTGGTGTGTAAGGTTTGACTGGATTGGCTAGTGCAGGGCAGGCAGTAGGCTTGAAAGTATGGTTGTGCAAGGCAGATAGCTGAATAAAGGGAAGATGGTTAGGGAGTTCAAGCCAGTTTTGTTCTAAGAGTGGTTTACAATGGTGTATGTGATATCTCGAGTTTGTGGCAAACTTTGCAACTTTGTTATAGCACTGTTCCATCTTGCTTAGGGTAGAAGTTTGTAAGTTAGTTAAGATAGGGGCACCGTAAAGAAGGGAGGGAAGTAAAAATGTTTTTGCAAGGGTAGTTTTGGTTGCTGCAGTAAAGAAATGTTTGTTTTATATAAGAGTTCCAATTTCTGATGAGTTTTCTTTATATTTTGCTGTATATGGGGGTTGAATGAAAGTTTATTGTCAATGATAACTCCTACAAGTTTAGTTTCCTGCACTATTTCCATGGCAGTGTTGTCAGATTCAAGGATGTTGAAATGATCAGTGACAGAGGAAGTGTTTTTGGGGTGAAAGAGTACTAGTTTGGTCTCTTTGGATTAAGAAAGAGTTGGGCATTTCTTAGGATTCGACTGCAGTAAAGGACTGTTGAGTTCTTTAAAGTAGTTCTGGTAGTGCTTGAGCAATGTAGATTATGGTGGAATCATCAGCGTATTGAATGAGGGTCCCAGGGTGAGAGGCAGTATGAAGGTTGTTTGTGAAAATGTTGAAGAGTAGGGGTCCAAGGATGGAGCCTTGAGGGACTCCAGTAGGGTTGTAGAGAAAGGGCGAGAGAAAGGGCGAGAGTTCATTGCACCATTTCACTGCTTGTTTATGAACCTTGAGGTAGCTCTGAAACCATTTTGCTGTGCTATGTGAGATCTGTTTTTTTATTGGAATTGTAGGAATAGATAAGAGTTTAGCTAATATGTTCAGGGTTCCACTGTCTAAGAGGAGATTTCAGGAACCAAACTCATGTGCTCTAGATGTACTAACCTCATTCATAATGTGCTTTACTGTACAGGTTGCACAGCAAGCAGAAAATAACCCTCTCTCGTATCTGGAAAGAATTGAAACAAGGGATTTAATGATTATTTAAGATACTATCACACAAGGCTCAGTACCAGCAAATATTTTCTTCAGCAAGTTCATAGGTTCATACTAGGCTATCTGCCCTAGGGCATTTATAAGCCTAGCCAGAGTGTGTTTGGCTTTCTCCACCCATTTTAAATTAATTTTGCTATGCCCTTTTTCGATGTTAGTATACTGTGCCTCTGTCTAACAGTGACACAGAAGTGATACCCGGGGTAAACCTACGATCTCCCATCCACTCATCAAGATTCCTCTTGAAGAGAGTCAATGAGGGATTCTGCCTAACCTGGACTGGGATTTTATTCCAGAGTGAAGGGAGCCTCTGGGTTATGAATCTGTCCCTCCAGCATGTCCTATTTATTTCAGTGCTGAGGTTCAAGTCTCTGGCCCCAGTAATGTAGCTCGATGGGATTTGGATTTTCTGAGGTGCAGCATGTCCATTAATTCCGGGTTGGACATGGCTTTATACATCAGGCACAGATCGCCTCTGAGCAGGCGGTATGCCACTGAGTAGAGCTGGAGTTTCTTTAACCGGGCAGCATATGGCATCTGTTTGAGCCCTTTGATCCTCTTGGTGAGGTACTTTTGGGGTCTTTCCAGTTGCTGCAGGTGTCTGATAAGGTACATCCCAAAGGGGCATTGTACTCAATTATGGGCCTGATGAGGGATGAGTAAAGAGGCACGATGACCTCCCTGATCTAGATGTGAATCCCTTCATGATTAGGTGGGCTATATAAAATTTTTTCTAACCACTTTGGCCACGTGGTTGTCAAATGAGAGATTGCTATCAACTTGGGTCCCCAGGTCCCTAATTACTTCTTCTGTACTTAATGGATTACCACCTATGTGGTAATTTGTGGGCACTTTGTTTTTGCCAAAGGGATGACTATACACTTTTGGCATTTAGCTTGAGGCAATGGCTCTGGCACCAGTTGTCTGTTTCTGTGAGGCCCTTTTGGAGGATGCTTGTGTCGGCTGGAGAGTTGATTATGGCGCCCAGTTTGCAGTCATCTGCGAACTTGGTCAGCCACAGTCCTTCCATGTTGGCCTGTACCTCCGAGAAATATATACCGAACAAGAGAGGTCCCAGGACTGAGCCTTGTGGGATGCCACTTGTAACTGGTTTGGAGTCTGACATGGCTCCAGCAATTCTAACCATGTGGGTTCTGTCTTTGAGCCAGTTTGCAACCCATCTAGTGACATAGGGGTTTATATTTAAGCTGGTGAGCTTATCTATAATGCCCGAGTGGGGTATTGTATCGAAGGCTTTTGTGAGGTCCAGGTAGGCTGTGTGGACCACCTTCCCCTCGTCAATGGCCTTGTTGACTGTTTCAAAGAAGTCGACCAGGTTTAAGAGGCAGGATCTGCCCTTAACAAAGCCTAACTAGGTAGGATCCAGTGTCTGTAGGTCCCCAATATCTTTATTTATGAGGTCCATGAT
This sequence comes from Protopterus annectens, assembly GCF_019279795.1. Taxonomy (NCBI): domain Eukaryota; kingdom Metazoa; phylum Chordata; order Ceratodontiformes; family Protopteridae; genus Protopterus; species Protopterus annectens. The sequence goes on along the minus strand of NC_056747.1, from coordinate 746,317,649 downwards.
GATCCTTTCCATAGCTTTGCAGACCAAGCTAGTCAGGCTTATGGGGCGATAGTTTCCAGGATCTGTTGAGGCACCACCTTTGTGGAGAGGGACCACTGTTGCTGTACGCCACTTTTTGGGTACATATCCTGTAGTAAGGCTGAGATTGAACAGTAGTTTTATGTTTGGGTTTAGCTCTTCTTGGAGTTCATGTAGGACGCAGCCTGGGACACCGTCTGGTCCCATTGATGCTGTGTTTTTTGCTTTGGATAGGGCAGCTCTTACCTGAGCATCTGAGATGTCAGGGGGGCAGCACTCTGCTGGGATAGATATTTGCCCTTTTTGGGGGAGTTTGCTGAACCTGTCAGCTAGGATGTTGGCAATGTCTGTGGGTTCAGTGTATTTTTTGTCATTTTGGACTAATTCTGAGCATATCTGGGAATTCCCACCCAGGTTCCTAACATAACTAAAGAAAGCCTTGTGATTATCCTTAGTGTCCTGTGCAATTTTTCTCTCGAAGCTGGCCTTAGATGATTTTATGAGTGCCCGTAGTTTTTTGCTAATACTGAACAGAGATGCCTTCCCTTTTGGGATTTTGCTCTATCATGTAGTAGCTTCCTCCTTCTATTGTATAGTTTGTTTATGGCTGGGGTCCACCAGACAGGACGTCTGCCTTTGGAGGATTGGGTCTTGGTTTTATTTGGGATTGCATGATCCATGCATTCCTGAAGGTATTCATAGAATGCGTTTATAAAGGATTCTGCGGTCTGGGCCATATTTTCCACAAGCCCGGGGGCTTTGAAGGATTCCAGCTCGGTTTTGAGGAGTGTGAAATTTGCTTTGGAGAAGTTTTTCACTGTGGTTTTCAGGGCAGGGGGTGGAGTCGGGATGTGAATATCCAGTGAGATTAGTTTATGGTCTGATCTTACCAGTGAGGGATACACTTCTGGTCTTGAGCATAGAGTCCCCATGTTGGTGATGATCAGGTCCAGTATGTTTTCCCCTCTTGTGGGAGTGGTAACAAGTTGTTCCATAGCATTTGAGTTTATAAATTCTAGGAACCTTTGGGCTAGGGTGTTGGAGCTAGAGCAATGCTCCCAGTCTATGTTTGGGTAGTTGAAGTCGCCCACTATAATGGTGTTTGGAGAGACCCTCATATTTTCCAGTGTTCTCAGGAAGGCCGAGTGGGGTTCCTGGGTTTGGGAGGGTGGTCTGTAACAGGCTATAAACTGGAAGGCAGTTTTACCCACTGTTAGTTGCACATGGATAGTCTCTGATGCTTCGTGCTGTGCCACCAACCTGGAGGTGTGGGTATCTTTGATGAATATTGATACTCCCCCTCCTTTTGTGGTTCAGTCCAAGTTTTGGGGCCGAAAAGCATGGTATGAGATATAACCTGGTAGTGCTGGGGTGCTCTCAGGAGCCTTGAACCAGGTTTCTGTTACTGCACAGATATCGATGTTCTCCATGCTAAGGAGAGTTTCGAATGCATGCATCTTGAGGTTTAGACTTCTGGCGTTGAGTAGCATTACTCTTAGTTTCTTATCCCTTGTGATACCTATGGAGGTGGGTTTGTCTTTTGAGCCTTGCCTAAAAAGGCACTATGGGGGTAGCAAGAGCCTTTTCCAATATCCGAAAGCCCAGGGTGACAGGTGCAAGCCGTCCCTAGCAAGCATCGTGGCTTGTCGAGCATGTCATCCCAAGCTGACAGGCATTGGATCCCCTTTGAATGACACCAATACTTAAGCCAATTGTTGAAATTGATCATCTTGTCTTCATATTGTGGCATCATTCTTGGTGAGGGTAAGATGCTACTCAAGGTCAGGGTCATACCAGCCTGGGCTACATGCTCAGAGAGCTCCTCTATGTCTCTTTTCATGTAGTCCAGGGAGGTACGTCTCAGGTCATTCACACCAGCATGGACAATGACTGAGTCATATTTGTACTTGCCTTGGAGTGACCTGAGTGCTTGTGTTATGTGGTGGATCCTAGTGCCTGACAGGCAGCTCACCGTGAACCTCTCCTTGTTCAGCCTGGTGAGCGGGACGTCAGTGTGCCTGACAATAGAGTCACCTATTACAAATGTATCAGGTGTGTTGTTTAGCCTTAAGGGCTGTGACTGTTCGGCACACTGGCTTTGTGAGCTATGTGTTGCATGTGTTTTGTTTTGGGGTAGCGGTTGCTTGGGGGTCTGCTTTGGAGGTCTCTGCTGCTTAGGCAGATTTTTATTTGGAGCCTCCAAGTATGTTTTTGTGTGTTTATGTGTTTGGTTTGCTGTTGTGGTAGGTCTTTGTGAGACTGGAATTGTAGTGAGTAAAGGTGAAAGTGTCCAACAATGTGGCGGCACCTCTTTAAATCCAGTATAAAGCATAGACAATATTAGTGAACTGCGGTGTATCAGAAATTATTAATTTTTAAAGTCAGTTAAATCTGATAAACCCCTCAGCAATATGGTTTGATGCAATGGATTAATGTTTTCTTCTTTTTTGTCAAACTGTATTGTAAGCCAAGTCTTTTTTCAAATAAATTCTGGAAGCACAACAAAGCAAAACTGTGTCTGTGTGATTTGAACTTGTGTATCTTTAGTACTTTTCTACAATGTTATCACCCCTTGCTCTGTTGTTACATGCCATCTCGAGTGAGGCTTTAATTTTATCAGCCTACTCATAATTATTCATTTATTTAGTCTTGGTTAATTAGGTAAAGTCATTATATACAAAAGGCTTTTTTCAGGGGTTATTTATGTGGGGTGCTTATGTGAGTCTCAGAGTGACAGCACATGCTAGTCCTGTTAGCTTAAAACTTCTCAAAATAAATTCCAAGGGAAAACGTCTGAGAACAATTTAGGGGCATTCCTCCAAAATTTGGACAATTGAGAGGTATGGGTTCAAGTGACATAGACAGGATGCAGATCATGTCACATGTCCATATTACTCATAGTAATCAAGCATGCCTTTAATGAACATGACTTATTCAGTGACCCACTTTTGAATGTTTGTGTGTGTGTGTGTGTGTGTGTGTGTGTGTGTGTGTGTGTGTGTGTGTGTGTGTGTGTGTGTGTGTGTGTGTGTGTGTGTGTGTGTGTGTGTGTGTGTGTGTGTGTGTGTGTGTGTGTGTGTGTGTGTGTGTGTGTGTGTGTTGTGCAAAGACTAATGTAACAATCTGGGCAAGTGTATATTATCAGAGCACAAACAGGTTAAACAATACAGAGCAGTGATATGGCTAGCTTTTGGGAAGAAGTATAAACTGTTAATGTAGAATAGCTTGTTTCTTTGTTTTAGTCAAATGACAAGGGGAAATAAAGACCTTGAAGTAATAACTGAAACTTAACAAATTATTTGAAGTTATTAATTAAAAATCACACTTACAAAATTTACCTGAAAAGACAACATGTCAGACAATCTGACGTTGGTATTTTTTTTGTGAATACAGCTGCTTCAGTATTTGTGACTGGTTCTGGAAACAGAAATCATAGTATTACAAAATAAACTGTGACTTCAGAGTGGCTATTGGCAAGACCATTTTGTTTGCCTTTTGCATTCAGCATCTGTCCATGTTCACTTACAATACAATACCATAGGTATTATAGGGCCGATGTAATTTACCTTTCTATAAGCTGCACTCCTCCACCCACCTAACTCACCTCTGTAGATCTGGTAGCTCTGAATAAGTATTGATTTTTATCTGTGCTTTCCTCAGGCAGGACCTAGCTTCATCTTTTCATGGTAGTAACTGCTACAACTGTACCAATCAGGATGCATGCTGACGAGTCTTTGAAAACTGCAGAGAGCGAGTAAGAAAATTTCTAATGGTATTGGTGTGTCTGCATTTTGAGGCTCTCTTTGTATTTCAGTACTTAATGGGATTGTGAAATTGCTTTCACAACCAGATGGTATCTTTCCTTCTCTTCTGGGTAGGCAGTCCTCTGTAGAGCAGTTTTCAATTTGTTGACTGAACTGATGGATTTAAATTCTGGTAAAAGGTGAGGAACCTGTTGACATACTGGAAACTGGGGTCCCTTATAGAGGGTATTCACTGGCAAGGGAAAGTACATGCAACAGTAAGTTCTGTTTAACTTCGCTGCTAATCAGGTGGGACACTTGGAAGTCTTTTTTAGATGTTTTTGATACAGGATTGCCATTAGTGTTAAACTAACAATAAGACAGCATTTTTTTCTTGCAGTAGATGGGCCACACCTGTTCCATTGAAAAAAAAATCATTTAAATCTCTTGCAATGATCTGTCCTGTTGACTTTTGGAAGGTGTCATTCTGTCTTTTTCTAGAAGTAACAGACATAATGCATGAAAAAGAGAATTAAAAATATTTCTGCTTACAAACATACATATATATATATATATATATATATATATATATATATATATATATATATGTGTGTGTGTGTGTGTGTGTGTGTGTGTGTATATGTACGTATGTGGGTCTACTGATAATGCTTGAATGACTCAAACATTGACTTTCACAACGTCAACCAGAAAATGTCAATATTGCAAGTGTTGATATTCTATAGTCTCAGCTCCTGAAAAAATAAAACATGCACAAATAAAAAAAAAATCAACATTTTCTTGCATGACGGCAAGCCCCCATGTACCCATCCCCTTTGTGGGGGATTCTGCCCCCATAACCCCTGCTGGAAACACAATATTCTCCTTCCCAGAATATTGTGTGATGTCACACATCTGTCAACCATCTGTTTAGTCAACCAAATGTTAATTAAACTTATGTTGACCATTTGTAGTGTCGACAATAATCGGTGTTCTCATATGTATATCTAGTTTTATATATATATATATATATATATATATATATGTGTGTGTGTGTGTGTGTGTGTGTGTGTGTGTATATGGGTCTCATGTAGAATGTCGAAGCTTAAAACTTCGAATTGCATAGTTTTAAAACTTTGAAATTCTGCACAGAGATCGACATACAGTGTGGAACAGGAGATCTTCCTTTTCCTTGCTGTAGTGTGATCTCGGGGTTGGTATATTTAAGTTGCGGAGGGTGCAGAGGAGCTTGCACCCCTGCATATATCTGTTTTAGGTTTTTTTTTTTTTTTTTGAATGATCGACATTATAAAATTCGACCATATGTGTTCGATATTTTGTATTGTCGATCATTCAACATAGACCCATATATATATATATATATATATATATATATATATATATATATATATACACACACACACACACACACACACACACACACACATATATATTTATATACTCCATTTGACCTTCCCCCAACTCAACTCCACCCCTATGTTAACTATAAACCAACAAACAAAATTAACCCTTACTTATCCCAGAAACAAAATAAAATACTACAAAAACTACTTAAGCTCTACCTATACCTTATTCTAAAACTCTCTTGCTGTGGAGACATATACCCCGATCCAGGACCCATTACTTCACTCCACCCAGACCTAACCCAACCAAACCCTCTTTATAACAGACCAACCTCCTCTCTTCTGCTCTTAAATATTAATGTATGAAGTATACTCAACAAAGTTCAGGACCTCCATGCACTATTGGCATTATACAAACCAGATTTAGCCATACTTACAGAAACTTGGCTTAGACCAGAACACCATGACAATGAGATAACATCCCCTGGTTACAATATTATATGGAAGGATAGGCAAGGGAAAAAAGGAGGAGGCCATTCTGTTTCAAAATAATCTCACAGTAGAACAGCTTAACTACAACTCCCAAGATGTCAGTGACATAGAACTCATTCTTGCTAAATTAAAACTAAACTCTAGCAAACACATAGTCATAGCAGGTGCCTATATCCCCCCAGGAAACACTAGTGACACTATGGAGAACCTACTACACTGGTTGACTATTTTCCATCCTCATGAGATCATACTCCTAGGGGATTTTAATATTGACTGGTCTGACTGTACCAGATGCAGTCCCTCTACCCACATTAACATACACGGGTTTACCCAAGTCATAGAAACCCTCACAAGAGTTGATAAGAAAACCAAGTGACAATCCATCTTAGATTGGATACTTCTGTCTGACCACACCTTGGCAAACCTGGCAGGCTGCCTACCTGACAATTTAAGTGACCACCAACCAACCTACCTTATTAGAAATAAATCCCAACACTATAACCAACCTATCCTCAGAATAGTTCACAACAAAAAAAAAACTTCAAAGACAAGGACCTAAACAACAAACTAAAACACTGTGACTGGTCTCCCCTTAAACACCTACCCCTAGATGAGGCAGTAGACTACTTTAACTCAACCTTTCTCAAAATCCTAAACTGTCATGCACCAGCCCGTACCATCAGAGTTAAAACTAACTTTGCCCCTTGGCTAACAAAAGAAACCAGAACTATAATGAAAGATAGAGATAGAGCCTGGGCTCAGTTTCATAAACTTAAAGCCACCACCACAAAACAAATCTTCTTAGCACTCAGGAACAAGACCAAAAAACTTATAAAACTTGCTAAAACCAATTACTATAAAACCTTGCAAGACAGACACACACACAACCCTCAGAAATTCTGGTCCTCAGTAAATAGATTACTGCACCCAGGTAAAACCAACACCCATAGTACCAACCGACACTGAGGACATCCCTACCCAATTCAACAACTTCTTCACTGAAACAGTCCTAGCCTTAGCCAACACCATAAATAGTACCACCATTCCCACTCCTTCACCAACCACTACTACCCCTATAACACAACAACCTCCCCCCAGCTTCTCCTTCTCCCCAGCACCCACACAACTCATTACTAAACTCCTCAAGAAATAGAAACCTACCACATTGGCTACTGATAAACTTCCTGCTGATTTCCTTCAACTATCAGCCAATGCCATATCTTACCCTGTGTCTATCCTCATTAACAGATCCATATCTGAATCTAAAGTACCTAACCTTTGGAAAATATCTCATATCATTCCACTCCACAAAGGTGGAAACTCCCTTAAGCTCACCAACTACCGGCCAACTGCAATTTTATCACCCCTATCAAAAATACTTGAAAGAGTAGTACATACACAACTAATGCAATACCTTCTAGACAATAACCTTATATCAGCATCACAACATGGATTTCGTCCCTCCCATAGTACCACAACAGCCCTATTATCCTATACCAACGTAATCAACACCCACAGAAACAATGGACTTTTTGTATCCTCTGTTTTCTTAGACTTATCCAAGGCCTTTGACATGGTCAACCACAGTATGCTTCTCAAAACTCTATCTACCCTCAACCTAAACTCCCTCATTATGTCATGGTTCAGCAGCTATTTATCAAGCCGACAGCAAGCAGTTCTATGGCAGGACCAACTATCCTCCCTTCTGCCTGTATCTGTTGGAGTCCCTCAAGGCTTCATTCTTGGTCCCTTACTATTCTCCATATTTACAAATCAGAAAGTTACTTCTTCTCTTTCTGCCTCTATAGTGCAATATGATGATGAGACTACTATCATTTGTGCTGCCCCTATCCTAAGCAAGCTGAAAAACAATAACACAATACAGCTTCACTCTGGCTAAAGTATGGTTTTCTGCCATAAAACTTTTACTCAATCCCAAAAAAACAAAACTAATTCTCTTCAGCCCAGGTAGATCCCCTGCACTCAATGACTTCATCATTAACTCCAAGGACAATACCTCAATCACCCCAACAGCACACACTAAACTCCTAGGAGTAGTAATCGATAACAAACTCAAATTTGATATACACATAGCCCAAACAATCAAAAAAGTTCACAAAAAGCTAGGTCTGTTGTATATGAATAAGCAATTCATGACCAATTATACCAAAGCCACTATTGCCAGAACCCACCTCTTATCCACTCTACTGTATGCCTCCCTAATCCTGACTAATCTTCACCACAGCGAACAAAGCAAAATGGCATCTTGCTACAACAAGATTGCCAAATTTGCCACAGGTGCCTCTAATAGAGCCCACCACTGTCTTTCCCTCAAACAGCTCAACTGGCTTGAGCTAACTCAATTACTTCTTACCACTCAGCTCTCCAAAGCCCACAAACTATATTACCTCCCAAATAAAATCCCCATTTTACAAGACCTAATACAACCCTACACCACCACCTGAGCCTTAAGGTCAACAGACCAAAATCACATAAATGTCATCAAACATAGGAATGAGGCTGGCAAATCTCTTTCTGCCTGTTCTGTAGCAAAAGTCTGGAACTCGCTTCCAAAACACATAACTTCTACAGGTTCTGCTCCACAATTTAAAAAACTACTCAAAACCCACTACTTTAACAACTGGCTATGCCCATGTGACTGCCCAGGCTAATCCACTACATTTGCAGTGATACAATGATTCTACCAAGGATCACCTCTGTATATTAATTCTTAACTAATGATGTTCTATTCTTTTCGTATCTACTTATACATCTCTGAAGACAGTTAAACATATTCCTACATACAAGTGGTATACTTCTAGAATACAATAATTGTACATATATCTGTGAAGAAATGTAAAATATGTTCTTGTAGAATATTGTATGCATTTAGGAGAAAGTGCTGTAATTCATAAAATGTTATTAGCTAGATTGTTTTTTAAGTGGAGCTTTTCTCCCCGGGCCTCCGCTGAAAATGAACCTGTGTCCAGTTGGACTTTCCCAGTCAACAAATGTAAAATAAATAAAAATAAATAAAATACACTTGTGTGTATGTGTGTGTGTGTGCGTGTGCGTGTGTGTGTATGTATATATATATATATATATATATATATATATATATATATATATTATGTATAGCTGCGTATACGAAAAGTAGAGGGATGTAATGAAAAATAAATAAACAAATAAAACCACAAGAAAAAAAACTGCAGGTCTCTAGAATGAATCAAATTCCATTTATTTTGTTTCTAGCCAGGCTGTGGTTGCATGTGGTATTTCTGAACAGGTTTTATTCAACTCTCAGAATATGGTTCTTGGATGTGATACATTCTGTGTTGATTCTGCATGTCCTCCCTTTGTTTACTTGGGTTTTCACCAGGTGTTTCTGTTTCCTCACAAATACCAAAGGTATGATGTGGTTGAACTGGTGATTCCCTAAATTGCCTTTAAGTGCACATGCTGTGTTTACGTGTGTCTGTGCTTCATGCAATGAGATGGCATCCTAAGCAAGATAAATTTCATCGCTTTGCACCAAATGAGTTCTGTCATAGGGTGTTACTCCCTCGTGACCCTGAACTGAATAAAGTAGACGTCTGAAGAATGAATGAATGAAATAATGATTTAAATCAATTATAGTTCCTACTATTGTTCATATTATACAATGTTATGAGTGTTTTTAATACTGTTGTATCTTTGTACCTGGTTGGTCCATGTCATGATTGCAGGGTTACTGGACAAATATACATGAATAAATTATGTTGGGTTAATATCACTGGGAAACCTTGAATTACTAAAGCTTACAACTATATGTTGAACCAAAGTTTACAATCTGTTAGTGATGCTGTCAACTCAGGTGACCTGTGCAAGATCCCCCAAGCTACTCTCTGCTTAATCATTAGGGGAATCTGATACTTGGGTCAACATGTGTGCTCATTCAAATATTATGATGCCTCCAGCTAACCACAATGGTAAGAGGGATATATTACAAGCTATATGTGAGAGGAGATGGGTGCCTCTTTATCTGGAATGGATGCACATGTTATGGGGAAGGGGGAACATGTGGGTTTGTGCTTATCACTGGAATGTGAAGTGTGTACTGCAGTGGTGGTGCTGCGGTAGCATTGTCGCCTCACAGTAAGATGTTATCCCATTCGATTCTCAGCTAGAACGTCTTCTGTGTGGAGGCATATGTGAATGGGGCATGCCTTCGTTGAATGTTGTGCATCAGGGCTGGTAACCCGGTACGTAAAAATCCACTACCAAACATTAGCGGACCGGAGTCCGCTGTGGCGACCCCTAACCAGGAAAAACAGCCAAAAGACACAAACAAACTGGAATGTGAAGTATGGATTATGTTAGATGGGGGTGCAAGTTCTCACAGTTGAGCATTTCTGGGTGAGAACAAACACATGGCACAAGTCCTCATAAAATGCAACTGGACACATTCTGTATTAGGATTGATTTCATTTTATTGTCCTGGTGCAGTTTATTTTCCTATAAATGTTGTGCTGACAAGAAGTGCCATCTAAGCTGCAGTCAGTTGTGCAGACATGCCTGTGGAATGCAATGTTTTTCAGTTTATTTTAGGGTACAATTGCTGTATCCTGGCTTTCAGATGCTTATATTTTGTTCATTATTCAAAGGTGCCCCAGCAACATTCATAGCAGTTACATGAGTGATGTAAGACACTACTATATAACAAATAGATGAGTAATTTAAATAACCAGGTATCTATATTGAACCTGTATATAGTTATCCCAAGCTTAAGTTCATAGTGGCACAAAACTAATAACAACTAAATTATGCATTCTAGTTAAAGAACAGAAATTACAAGTTGTTCCAAAATGACTGCTTTAAAGAAATGCGCATCTCTTTTTATATCAGTGATTTAATTTATCTGTCCATTCCACTCCCTCCAACTCTGGCTAGTCATACCCATGACCTGTACACTCTTTACCGTTAAGACCTTACACCTAGGGATTCAGTAACTAGTACTGCAAGATGATATGCACCCCTGGTGGAGTTACCTTGGTAGGTCTCGTGGGGGGTGGGCCTGGCTTGAAGCTAGATACTGTGATGGAAAGCTTTCACATACATTGCCTGACTCCTCTCCACATGCCTGACATCTGTAACTGCACATGAAAAGGTGAGGTACCATTCATAGGCCATCATAGGCTGTCCGCTGAACTCAGAAGCTGATGATCCACCATCTTCAATTATGGACAATAGTGTCTTGTTTAGTTCTTTCATTGTGTCCTCCAAAACACAGAGAATGCAGGCACTGCCCACTATATCTCACTTCTACCTTCTGTCCCATCCTGCTGGTATTCAGACATGCTAGGTAGACCCTCTGATTAGTGTATTCAGAAAGCAAATTTCTACTTCAGTAGACCATCTTAATGAAATAGTTTTCACAAATGGCAATGGCAATATAGCCCCACCATTTTTTTTATTTAATGTTTCCTTTGTTTACTGGGTTAGTCCCACCAGGCTAGTGGCCTCTTTTCAGGGAAGATCCAAGGTGGTATTTATACAGACTAGTGGAAATTTGACAAGGGGACCAGGGAACTTCCCTTATTTTTTTAAGACAGTTGTGGAATCTTTTATATCCACCTAAGCAACCACCAACTCAGGCTGATAAAACCTCAGTTTAACATCTCCATCAAGGGCAACACTGGCAATGGAAAAATAATCCAAACACCTGGGGTGTGAATAGAACTCACAATTTTCTGATATTATACCATCAAAGGCAAATGTGCTACCTTTTTCTCCACTGACACTGCTAGAACACTGTAAAGCCTGTGTGTGACATTCTAATGAGTATAGCTAGAAATAGCCTGTAATAGGAAGCATCATGTGAAATAGGTGTAGATTTCTATGAAGCAATTTAATATGCAGAGTCCTATTATATAATTTGGACTAGATCAAGCTGAACAGGGATGTTGTACAACAGGATATTTCAGTGTATTCATCAAAGATCATAACAGCAGAGATAGATATAAATAATAGATGTTTAAACCATTTTAGGAAATCATCACTGCTACAGTTGTCCCTTCACCCAAAAAGATGTTTGTACTTTGCTATTACAATCTGAAAACTTACTTTAAAAGTAGAGCAATAATAAAAAAGATGCCCTAAAATAATTACTTTGAGAAAAAAGTTAGACCACAGGACTCTAACTATACTGCCAAAACCTTGAGAATAATACAGTGACACATATTTCATAATGCAAAGCATAATGGTTATGATACGCCTATTCCCATGAAATAAATCACACTAGTTTGTACAGCTCTAGACTGGACATGTATAATGACTCCCCACCGCCAACAGGAAATGACTGAGGTTACCATTCAGTACTCTTCACTCAGTGCATGTGTGTGTGTGTGTGTGTGTGTGTGTGTGTGTGTGTGTGTGTGTGTGTGTGTGTGTGTGTGTACTCTGATACTGGAACCAACTGTGAGTATGACCTGAATATATACTCAGTGCATGTGTGTGTGTGTGTGTGTGTGTGTGTGTGTGTGTGTGTGTGTGTTATTTATTTATTTATTTATTTATTTATATTTGTTGACCAGGAGTGTCCGACTGGATGTAGGTCCATTTTCAGCGGAGGCCCGGGGAGAAAAGCTCCACAGTTAAAATAAACAGACAGTAGTTACATTGGATTACATAGCAATTAACAATTTACATAACAATTACTTACAACATATTTACAGATGAAGAACATAGTACATCAGTAGACAACTAGAATCTTTATCTGTGAAGTACATAACAGACATTAACAAATGTTACAAGAAGAAGTTCCTGCTGTATAATAAGTACTGGCTTATGAGCATCTGAGCTTGCTATAATCAAAGTAGTTAGTGGAGTGGAAAGAAAGGTAGTGGTTGGATGGGGAGGGTGATATTAGAGTGGGAGTTGCAAGGGCATAGCCAGCATGTTTTTAGGTACGTTTTTAGTAAAGTTTTGAAGTGGGTGCATGACGGCATGGAGGTAATTGTGGGTGGGAGGGAGTTCCATAATTTGGCTATGGTGCAAGAGAATAGTGCTTCACCAGCAGAGTTATTGGCTTTAGTGATCTGCAAGTGATTTTTGTTGCTGGATCTTAGTGGTCTGGTGGTGCGATAGGGTTGGAGTAGATTCTGGAGGGATGGGACATTTAGTGGATGGTTTACTAGTTTGTGGGCAAGTGAGAGTTGATACCATTGAAGGAGGTGAGGGAGTTCAAGCCAGCCCAGTTCAGCAAGTGAGAGGCAGTGGTGACTATGGTAGGATGCCCCTGTGGCGAATTTGGCGATTTTGTTGTAGCAGGTCTCTAGCTTGTTTAGATCACATTGCCTTAGGTTGGTATATATTGGACAGGCATAAAGTAGGGTGGACATAAGGTGGGAATTTGCTATTGAGATCTTTACTGCTTTGGTGAGAATTTGCTTATTTCTGTATAGTGCTCCTAGTTTTTTGTGGACTTTTTTTATGGTCAAGGATATGTGAATGTCAAATTTTAGTTTATTGTCTATTTCCACTCCTAGCAATTTGGTGTGTTCAGTTGGGTATATAGTGGTGTTGTCTTTTGCTGTGATGTTAAAGTGAGAGTTGTTTTGACTATGGTTGGTGGGTTGGAAGATGAGTAGTTTAGTTTTGTTTGGGTTGAGTATTAACTGGGCATCGGATAACCAAGTTTCAGCAGAGGAAAAGGCATCCTGTGTGACGTTTTGCAGTTTGGGTAGGGAATGGGCTGAGCAGATGATGGTTGAGTCATCTGCATATTGTATGAGTGTGCCATGTTTGGTGGCAGAGGCTAGATTATTGGTGAAAACAGAGAAGAGTAGGGGTTCAAGGATGGATCCTTGGGGAACCCCTATGGAGACAGGTAGTTAGGGAGATATGTCATTCTGCCATACAATGGATTGCTGGCGGTCAGACAGCTAACTCTGAAACCTGTTGGTGACTGATTGTGAGAAGGATAGGTTATTGAGGACAGAGATAAGTTATTTGTGTGGGACCATGTCAAATGCTTTAGATAGGTCTAGGAAAGTAGCAGAGGAGAGATAGCCATTGTTTTTATGCTGAAGGATAGTGTTAGTAAAGGAGAGTAAGGCAGTGGTGGTGCTATGGTTTGGTCAGAAACCATGCTGAGTATTGGAAAGGAGGTTGTTAGTAAGGAGGTAGTCTGAGACCTGAGAGTGTATGCATCTCTCTAGTATTTTGGAGAGTGGAGAGAGAATAGCTATGGGGCGGTAATTGGTTAGTTCTGTGGAGGGTCCACCTTTGTGGAGGGGAATTATATTTGATACTTTCCACAGTGTGGGAACGTAATTTTCTGACAGAGATCAGTTAATCAAGATGGATACTGGGTAGGCCAGAGCATCAGCTGCGATTTGTAGGTATTCACTTGGGAGGTTGCCTGCTGCTAATCTGGTGGGCTTAAGTTTAGTTAAGAGTTTTTTTTTATGTTGAAGGTAGGTACAGGAGAAAAAGAGAAGGTAGTGGGGAGATTACTAGTTGAAGGTGTGGGTTGGATGGGAGGGGGTCGTGTTGTTTAGCTAGTGATAGTATGGTTTGTGTAAAATGTGTGTTGAATGAGGTAGCAATATTTTCTGAGGAGTGAGGGATGTTAGGAGGAGGGGTACTGACTTTACCTAGGTGGAGGATGGAGTTTATGGAGGACCAGAATTGTTTGGGGCTGTGTTGAGAGGAGTCTAGGGCAGACTGGTAGTATTGGAATTTGTCCTGTTTTATTAGCTTTTTGACTCTATTGCGTAGTTCTAGGAATTTCTGTCTAGTTGAGGGGGTTTTGGTTTTGCACCAGTGCTCCCAGGCTTTATCCCTGTTTTTCATTTCTGACTTAGTGGTTTTCTGTAGCCATGGGGAGGGTTGTGCTTTGATTCTGGAAAGTCTTATGGGGACATGGTAATTAAGGATGCTCAGGAAGGTAGTATTAAAAAATTCAACTGTGTCATCAAGACTGAGGTACTTTAGAGGATGCCAGTTGCATTCTTTGAGGGATGAGATGAATGTGAGTGGGTTAAAGTTTAGTTTTTTACGTATTTTACGGTAGATGACAGGTTTAGCTTGGTATAGGTATTTTTTGAGTAGGAATGTTGGCGAGTGATCACTGAGGCTATTTGATAAGCAGCCTGTTATATATGACTGGGGGTTCTTACTGACTAGTATCCAGTCCAGGGTAGTGTGCTTGCTGGAGTTTTTAATTTATCCTGGTTGGCGACTGGACTAGTTGGGTGAAGCCATGAAGGTTTACATGATGGGTTGGATGGTTGCCAGAACAGGATTGCCAGTCAATATTGAAATCACCTAAAATGATAGTTTCTTGGGGGAGATGGTGGGTAGACCAGCTGAGGAGGATTTCTAGTGGAGGGATGTTTTGGCCAGGTGGGCAGTACCATCCAATTATGTTGATGGTTTTGTTTTGGTTTATTTTGAGGTTGGTATATATTATTTCTTCATTGCCTATTTGTGGAGCTGATGATTTTAAGATCTGGATGTTTAGATGCTGTTTAAATATTATAGCTGCACCGCCTCCTTTCTTGTTTAGCCGTTTCATGTTTCTTGTTTCATTTTTGTGCTTCTACTAAATTATGAATGATGATTGTTGTTATTTTTTAGTAGCAATCATATAAAAATACTCCCTTTTGAAAGCCAGTCAAAATTGTAATATTTGGCTATGGCCAGAATGACTTAAATTTATTCATGTGACTAATCTCCAAATATTTCTTTAGGGTTGCAAACTATCTCCAGTAGTGCATCCCGATGTTGCAGGCCATTTGTTGGTGATTGCATTTCTTTATGTCCTTAGTCTTTTCTAACTAGTGTTTTCTTCATAGCAGCTGCTGAGACTTACCACTGACTCTTCTGTACTGTTTCCAAGAAACAACATGAAAGAGCATCCCATGAGCTTTATTACACTGATAAGTAAACGTGTATACATCATTGAGTCCCAGATGCAATCATAGGCCCCAGGTTTCAAATTCACATCTGTGGGAAAAGCAGCAAAGAGCAGAAAAGGAATGAAAATAAAACAGCTTTACTAGAGTGACAATTGCAATAGGCAGCTCTGCAAAGAGATTAGTTTGTCGCTCAAATGCACCTGTTCTATTCAAAATGCAGTAAAACCACAAGAAAAAGGTATCTGTAGAATAATACCTAATTAGGAGGATGAGGTTCAAAATGTCAAGATATTCTTCTGTTTGCTTCTCTGTACATTTATTTACCCTGTAGTGGACCCACTTCTCTGTACATTTATTTACCCTGTAGTGGACCCACTTCTCTGTACATTTATTTACCCTGTAGTGGACCCACTTCTCTGTACATTTATTTACCGTGTAGCGGACCCTACAAGGGACAGTCAGTATGCTGAAGCTGTCAGAATTTTAAGTTTAAATTCTAACCTACCTGGGGTCATTGACTTGTAGATAAGAATCACAGGACTAAGGGAACTGTGACTTGCTACAGGTTCTGAAGTTACAGAGCTCCACTATTAGCTTTATTTGATGATTGGGTCCCTCTGTAGCTAGTCTGCTATAATCACCACAGAGCTACACCCTCCCAGTGTCTTTTATTCAAGGCTCTGAGTAGGGTGCAAAGCCCTGAACTGTGAAAAACAAGCTTTTCATTAATAAGGGAAGCAAAAAAGGCCGCACTAAGCTCACTGGCACCATTGGACTCGCTCTATACTGGGTTGTCTGCTCAAAAGCTTTTTTTCTCTATAAGAGACCTGCACAATTTATACAATCTTAGAAATCCAGATCTAAGGCTCAAATAACCTGTGCCAAGGACATATACACACCTTGAGCCAAGTACACCCCTGAGCAAATAACTTGGCGTTTTCTTACATCTTAGTAGTAAGTCAACCCAAACACTCTGCTAAACAAACCAAACTCCAAACAGTTATAATCACCCCTGTTACCCTTCGAGTCATTCCATTCAAAACTATGGACCAGCTCTTTCCTATAACTTTTGCAGATAGCCTGATTGACATAGATATGCTGAGACAGTGTAGGAATTGTCTCATGCTGTCTGATGATTATCAAGTACTCAACTAGTATAACACAGTGTGTGAGAGATGTACATATATAATGTCCTTGGAGGCAAAACATTCACATATGCACTAAAGGGCAATAGGACTGATGGATGAATTGGATGGCTGATCCAATTGCTCCCTCTAAATCTTTGCACTTGGGGCAATTGCCCCCTTTTCCCCACCCTAGTTACACTACTGAATACAGAAGTGCCTCTTAACATGCTGAGCAAGGAGAGAGTGATGGTTAGTTGCATGTCTGGTGGCAGGATCTGTCAGATCATGCATGATCTGAAGTCCTTGAACAACAAATACTAGTATGATTCTGTCATAGTCCATGTGGGTATCAATGACTTAAGATGTACCTGTCTAGAGTAGATGAAGAGAGGCATGAATGAGCTCTCATAGTATGTGTCCCAGGCAGGTATGAGCTTCACACTGAACAGCAATCTACCTTCTCCAAGGATGATGCCACAATGCGAGCAAAAAATAATTAACTTCAATAATTGACTAACTTTCTGTAGTAGATGCAGCACCAGCAGAGATCGTTAAATGAGATGAGATGAAGAAAAGTAGAGAGGTGTCCTACCACCATTAATGCATGGATGTGGCCAGCTTATAAGATGAGATGATGAAAAGCAGAGGGCTGTCCTAACCCCAGTAATGCATGGGTGTGGCCAGCCTATATGGTGATGGCTACACCCATGCATTAATGGTGATTTCAACTACCCTGCCATTAACTGGGAAAACTACTTTGGTACCAACAACCCTTCCCAACGGTTCTTGGAATTCATAAATTCCAACACCATGGATGAACTAATCCATTGTCCCACCAGGGGCTCCAATATCCTAGACCTGGTCATTACCAACATGGGAGATAGATGCTCCACACCAGTGGTCACCCCCTCAATGGTTAGGTCTGACCATAAGCTAATAACCCTTGACATCCACATCCCACCCCCCAGTAAAGAAACCCCTGTAAAAAAACTTCTCCAAAGCCAACTTCATGCTACTCAAGTCAGAAGTGACGAACTTCATGACACCCATGCAGACAGGAGCTGAAAGTTCAACTGCTGAATCCTACACTAAGGCACTGTATGAGCACATCCACTCGTGCATGAATCATGCCATCCCAAATAGAACCAAGACACTCTCCTCCAAAAAAAGGAAGCCACTCTGGTGGTCCCCTGCCATAAACAAACTATACAACAGAAGGAAGAAACTGTTGCAGAAAAGAGGAAAATCCCACGATGCCAAAACGTCCCTCACCAGCCTCAATAAAAAGCTGAGATCCCTCATAAAATCCTCCAAAGCTAGTTACAAAAATAAAATTGCCAAAGATTCCAAAGACAACCACACGGCATTCTATAGTTATGTCAAGAATCTAAATGGCAATGCTCAGATCTGCTCTGAGCTACAACAGAATGGCATTAAATATACTGATCCCAAGGATATTGCCAATATCCTGGCAGATCGATTTAGTGCCAGCTTCACCCCTCTCTCACCCCCTAAAGGGCCCATCTCAATACCAAAAGATTGCCAAATTCCGGTAATCTTGGCCACACAGGTAGAAACCACACTCTCCAAAGCTAAGAATACAGCATCCATGGGACCAGATGACATCCCAGGCTGTGTACTACATGAACTACAAAATGAACTGGCACCTCACCTAAGTGTCATGTTTAATCATAGCCTCACCTCAGGCTTTGTGCCCACTGAGTGGTGTTCAGCTACAGTTATCCCACTCCACAAGGGGCGATCCACCTTGGATCCCAGGAACTATCATCCCATCAGTCTGACGAGCCTGATCTGCAAGATCATGGAACGCATTATCATGGAACTTATAAACAAAGACATTGGCAACCTTCAAACACTGGACCCCACCCAGTTTGGGTTCGTGAAGGGGCGATCTTATCTTCTGAACCTGATTGATTTCTTCGAATTAGTCTCCAGAGCTGTGGACGAGGGTAAGGCAGTCCACACAGCCTATCTGAACCTCACCAAGGCCTTCGACACCATCCCCCACTCTGGAATCATAGATAAACTTACTAAGCTGAGCATAAATCCCTACATCACTCGATGAGTTGCCAACTGACTTACTGACAGAACCCAGACTGTAAAAGTAGCTGACTCCAAATCCAGCTGCAGACAAGTGACAAGTTGAGTACCTCAGGGTTCAGTCCTGGGACCGCTCTTGTTTGGCATCTACTTCTCTGAAGTATAGGCCAACACTAAAGAACTCCGGCTAACAAAGTTTGCAAATGACTGCAAACTGGGAGCCATTATTGAATCCCCAAATGATGTGGATATTCCACAAAAGGGCCTTACAGAAACAGATGCTTGGTGCCAGAACCATGGGCTCAAGCTTAATGCCAAGAAATGTATAGTTATCCCTTTTGGAAAAAAACATGTACCCATGAATTACCACATAGGTGGCAGTACACTAAATACTGAAAGTGTGATGACAGACTTAGGGACACAGGTGGACAGTGGTGTCACCTTCAATAACCACATCACCACAACAGTCAGAAAATCCTTCCATGTGGCACACCTCATCACTAAGGGCTTTTTATCCAGAAAAAAGGAGGTCATTGTCCTACTGTACTCATCCCTCATTAGACCCATTATATAGTTCAATGCCCCATTTGGTATGTACCTCACAAGACATCTGGAACAGCTGCAAAGGCAGCAGAAGTACCTCACTAAAAGAATCACAGGCCTAAAGCAAAGAAATCCCAGTCCCTCAGAGCCACATGCTCCAGGGATCTAAACCTTGTCATCATAATGAACAAAACATGCCTGAGGGATAGGTTCCTTACCCAGAGACACCCATAGTCTGGAACAGTCTGCCCATACATGTCAAGCAGAGTGCCTCCTTGGCCCTCTTCAAAAGGAACCTTGATGATTGGATGAGAGATAGGAAATTCACCCTGAGGATCACGTCAGTCACCCTGCTAGACAGGAGTCCAGGGAAGCAAATACTGTGGGAAGAAATATCCAGGGAATTTTTATGGCTAGGCTTGTATAGAAAACAGCAAAATAAGCCAGCAAACTGTGATGCTAAAACCAATGTAAATATTTTATTACATGTCACCAAAAGAAAAAAACAAACCAGTTTTGGCTAAATTTTGACATAGCCTTCCTCAGTGTTGAAAAAGAAAGAGATAACAAGTTTCTTTTATGCATGACATCAACCACAAAAGGCAAATTGATTTGTCAAATTACAAATGTTCATTAAGTCCTGGTGGAAAAAGTCCACCCAATTATAATTATCCACTTCTTTTCTTTGGCATCAAGAATAGTATGCCAACCAGCTTTATTTATTCTGTTGCCCACAATTTTGTCTATCACCATAAATATTGCTTCTGCGGCGGTGCAGCAGTAGCGTTGTTGCCTCACAGCAAGAGGTTCTGCCGTTCGATTCTCAGCTTGGGTTGGGAGTGCCTTCTGTGTGGAATCTGCATGTCCTCCCCACAGTCGAGTGGGCGTTTGAAAGACATGTGTTGAATGGGCATGCATTCGTTGAAGGCTAGGCATCGGGTTGGCAACTCGACACCATAAAAAAAATAACTGCCAATCATTAGCGGACTGGAGTTCCGCTGTGGAGACCCCTAACCGGGAAAAGCCGAAAGACAAACAACAACAACCATAAATCTGAAAGCAGCTATAAGATGTATTAAGGAGTGTTTATATAATGCACTACTGGGCTTCCTAATCCTCATGTCACTGATATGTTCCAGTATTCTTATTCTCAGTGGTCTCGAGGTCTGACCCACATAGAATGCTGAACAACTACATGTCACCAAATAGATCACCCAATCACTACTGCAGTTGGCAAAAAAATCTGACATCAAATACATTTCCAGAATTTTTGCTTGTAAATTGTTTGGACTTCATAATTCTGTTACAATAGCTACAGTGGCCACAGGGAGAACACCCAACAAGAGTATTCCCCATTAAAATTGTTTGTGTACTAGAAGGTGTAGAGCTTCTGGGTCCTCATTTATAGTGGCTTAGATGTTAACCCAAATTTCTGCCCCTACGGAATGAAAAACTACATTTCTCCTGGAGAAATTGTGATAAGTTATTATCAGCTATTTATAGGTTTACAATGACCGACCATACATAAGGCATTGGAAGACAGACTTGCCTGCACTAATGATTTATGAGGGAGCAGCTGTTTGGTCTATACTTATGATTGTATAATTTTACAATATGTTTTTTGGAAATATACATCTCTTTATTCAGACATAGGCATATGAGCATATGGGACCAATTAGATATATATGTTCTTTGACATCTTGAAATATTAATACGCTCCAATAATTTTAGTTGTAAACAAGATTTTGGGGACCCTTTGCTTAAGGTATCAGTGGTTTTCAGTCCTGATATTGTGGTTTATTGATTTAGTCATTGGGTACACTTTCTGGATGATTAGATTTGGATGGTGGATGTAAAACATACTGGCTGGGTGCTTATTGTTCCTATGTTTGACCTAATACCAATGGACTAAGCTGTTTTGAAATATAGCATTATATGGTGGTTGATTATGCTGCATTTTGAAGTGGATGTAGCATTGCCTAAATGATATTACCTAGCATTAACTATGGTGGTCAACTCTTATAAACAAATGGATGGTGTTAGGAAGCCCAGTAGTGCATTATATAAACACTCCTTATACATCCTACAGATGATTTCAGATTTATGGCAATAGACCAAATTGTGGGCAACAGAATAAATAAAACTGGTTGGCATACTATTCTTGATGCCAAAGAAAAGAAGTGGATAATTAAATTGGGTGGACTTTTTCCACTAGGACTTAATGAACATTTGTAATATGACCAATCAGTTTGCTTTTTGTAGTTGATGTCATGCATAAAAGAAACTTGCTGCCTCTTTCTTTTTCAACACTGAGGAAGGCTATGTAAAAATTTATGCGAAACCGGTTTGTTTTTTTTTTCTTTTGCTGACATGTAATAAAATATTTACACTGGTTTCAGCATCACAGTTTGTTGGCTTATTTTGCTGTTTTCTCCATTATGGTTCAAGCCGTGCAATTACCTTACATGCAGGGTCTATTTTTACTGTAGGCTTGTATAGACCCTAGGGCCGATAGCCTAGTACCAACCTATGAATCTATAAGGAGAAATAAGTGGCACCATGAAGATTCTGTATGTGTGTGTGTGTGTGCGTGTGGGAGGGTTGGATTCACATTAGGTGCACTATACGTTATGCAAGTAATATAGCAATATTAGCCTGGGAAAGGTTACAACATATAAAAAAGAAAAAACAGACAGCCATAGATGACAGCCAGACAACATCCAATTTTTCTTCCCTATCACTTTTATATTAAATAAGGTTACTGAAATGCATCCAAGGAGAGATCTTGAAAAGTCTGATGGAAAAAAGGAACAAAAGGGACAGTGAGTCTTGGAAGGGCTACATTGCTAGCTAAACTTGTAAGGGACAAAAAAATAAATAAACAGAAAACAAACTAAGAGACAAACAAACAAACAACAACCAAATAAATAAATAACCTGAAACCTCTAAGAAATGTTTATTGTGCTAGTCAGCATACTACAGTACCACCATTTTTAAATTATTTTGCTATAGCACTCTATTTTCTGTAGCTTGCCTTCTCAGTTTTTGCTGTAACCTTCCTACTTGCCACTATTTTGTCTTCCATTACTTGGATATCTTTGTTCAAGTAAGCATTCATCGGTCTGTTAGTAGTAATTATCTCTTCAAATGAAATGCTCATTTTAATTGTTTTGTTGATTCTTTGGGGAGCTGTTACACTCCCATACATAATGAGCTTTAGGTCTACAGGCCTTTCATGGGCACTGGTTTTAAATGAATGCATATCACTTACTTATGGCATCATCTTTCATCTTGAGTCATATTTTCATACAGAATATCTGAAACTTAGACTTTATAAGCAGAACTTCAGCAAACTTGTTGTTCAGCTCTGATTTTTAAAAGGCTCATATTTGACAATGAAAATAACCTTATCCTTGGTTAATAGGTGTGTACTAGGCTAATGGCCCTAGAGCCTTTACAAGCCTAGTCCATAGAAGTTCCCTAGCATTGTGCTGCCTGATGTTAGCTCCCAGTGCCTCTATCAAGTAGAGCCACTGGAGTGATCCCCAGGGTGAACTTTCTATTTCCCATTCACTCATCAAGATTTCTCTTGGAGGGCCAGTGAGGTGTTCTGCTTGACATGTATGGGAAGTCTATTCCAGAACATGGGCAGTCTCTGGGTTATGAACTTGTCCCTCCAGCATGTTCTGTTGATTGTGGTAATGAAGTTGAGGTCTCTGGAGCATGTGGTGCGGAGGGATTGGGATATTTTTAGAGGTGGGATTTCTTTAGATGTAGCATTTCTAACAGAGCTGGGTCAGATATGGCTTTGTAAGTCAAGCTGGTATCTCCTCTTAGTAAATGATATGAGACAGAGGATAGCTGGAGTTTTTTGAGTCTGTCCATGAAGGACATGTGTTTAATTAAGGCCTAGGATCCTCTTCATGAGGAACTTTTGTGGCCTGTCCAGCTGTTGCATGCGTCTAGTGAGGTACAGTCCAAATGGGGCATTATACTCGATGATTGGCCAAATGAAGGAAGAGTAGAGAGAGATGATGACCTCTTTCTTCCTGGATGCAAAACCCTTGATAATGAGATGTGCCACATAGAAGGACTTTCTGACCACAGAGGCAATGTGATAGTCGAAGGAGAGGTTGCTGTCAACCTGTGTCCCCAGAACTCTTATAACACCTTCAGTGTTCAGTGGGCTCCCATTGATGTGGTAATTAGTGGGAACTGATGATGCATTTTTTGTCATTAAGCTTAAGGCCATGGTTTTGACACCAGTCATTGGTATCAGTGAGGCCTTTCTGTAGGATGTCTACATCACTTAGGGAGTTAATAATGTCTCCCAGCTTGCAGTTGTCTGCAAACTTGGTCAGCCAGAGTCCCTCCATGTTGGCCTGGACCTCTGAGAAGTAGATGCCAAACAGGAGAGGACCCAGGACCGATCCTTGTGGGACTCCACTCGTGACTGGTCGGCAGTCTGACTGGGAGATCACTACTTTCACACTGTGGGTTCTATCTGTGCACCAGTTTGCAACCCCCCTAGTGATATAGGGGTTGATGCCTAGTTTGGTGAGTTCATCAATAATTCCTGAGTGGGGAATGGAATGGTATCAAAGGTCTTGGCCAGATTGAGGTAGGCTGTATGAACTGCCTTGCCCTCATCCACAGCTCTGGTGACTGACTCAAAGAAGTCAACCAGGTTGAGCAGGCATGCTCTACTTTTCACAAAACAAAACTGAGTGGGATCTAGAGTTTGGCGATTCCCTATATCCTTGTTAATTAGGTCCACGATGATGTGCTCCATAGCCTTACATATCAGACTCATCAGGCTAATGGAGCAATAATTCCCAGGGTCTGTAGTCGCTCCCCCTTTATCGAGAGTGATGATTGTAGCAGTGTGCCATTTGGTAGGGACAAAGCCTGAGGTGAGGCTGTGATTGAACAGTGCACACAGATGTGGTGCCAGTTCACTTTGTAGTTCATGTAGAACACATCCAGGTATATTGTTGTGTCCCATGGAAGCTGTATTCTTGGCCTTGGACAATGAAACCTTAACCTGTGCTGCAGTAATGCTGGGTGCCTGGCATTCCTCCGGTATTGTGATTGGTCCTTGGGGGGTGGGTAAAGTTGGCACTGAATCTGTTGGTCAGTATCTTGGCAATATCTGTTGGCTCAGCATAGGAGGTACCATTGTGCAGTAACTCAGAGCAAACCTGGGTATTGCCATGCAGATTCTTGATATAAATATAGAAGGCTTTGTGGTTGTTTTTAGTGTCTGTCACAATTCTGCCTTCATAGCTGGCTTTAGAGGTTTTGATGAGGGATCTCAACTTTTTGTTGAGGCTAATAAGGGAGCTTTTCCAGTCTTGGGATGTGCCTTTTTCTGCAACAGTTTCTTCCTTCTATTGTAGAGTTTATTAATGAAAGGGGACCACCAGATTGGCTTCCTTTTTTTGGAGGAGAGCGTCTTGGTTCTGTTGGGTATGGCTAGTTCCATGCATTTATGTATATGTCCATACAGTGCATTGGTGCATGATTTGGCAGTCATGCATCTATTTTCCATTGACATGGGTGCCGTGAAGTTAGCCACCTCTGTTTTTGCGAGACCAAAGTCAGCATTTTTCATGGTGGTTATCTTTGCGGGCAGTGTGGGTGAGATGTGGATTTCCATGGTGATTAGTTTGTGATCGGATCTAACCAAGGAGGAATTGACTATTGGTGTACAGCAATGGTCGCCCATGTTAGTAATAACCAGGGACAAGGATGTTGCTTCCTCTAGTGGGGGTAAGAATGAGCTGGTCCATCTAAAACTGTGATCTGTCAATTTCTGTATAGGCCAGAAAACCTTGTTGTATGCATTCTTTTAATTTCTCCCAAAGGTAAATGTCTACTAGGATCTAAAACTCACAAAATGCATTAACATTTTTCTACCATTAATTTAGGAAAAGCAAGATTTATATTTTACCTGCCGTGGTAGATTGAATAATATCTAAGCATCCTTCAGTGCAATGATACAGTTTGATTTCTCTCTTAAAACTTAATTTCAGTAACCTAGTAGTCAGATTACAGGTAATATAAATGGTCTTTCATAAACTAAATGGATACAGCATTATGCAAATGAATGATTTTGTTATTAATGTAATAGATGTCCTAGGAAAACATATTTTTTAAATTGTTAAATATATTTTTCTTCTCAGATGATGCTGGTTCCTCGGTGAAGTTGCATTAAGACTAGGATATGTCACAGAAAATAATTGCAGTTTGTTGGCAAGCATTTGAAAGAATTTTCCTTGTGCATCTTGCATAACAGCTCACTCAAGCTGTGCATTTATTCATGAAAAAATAAATATGCTGTCTGGTTTTGGCTTACACTTGCAATAAGCAGGAGAAGTGAGTGGTTAAAAGACAAATCTGTAGCTATGTGAGTAGTAATTTGCTCTGCACGCCAGTACACTAAGAACACCCTTTGCTTCACATGTTTTGTTATATGCTGATAAGAATATAAATAAGTGCTGTAGTACACATATTGAACCGTTCGGAGATTGCACATGTTAGCACAATAAGGTGCTTCAGAAGTATGCAATTAGTCTTAGCAATCTTTTTGAACTCTTGTATTTGTGAAGTCTCATGACTGAAATTCCTTGGACATACAACAGAAAGGCAGTTGAACACTGATAACATAGCATTTCCTATGTCTTAGGACTTGCTGTTTGTGCATTTAGGAGATGCTGTCCTCCTGATACCCTTTTTCTCACTGGAGCCAGATGTCAAGGTATAGCTGACTTATTCCTGCCCAACAAATAGTGTCCCAGCAGAGCAATGAAATGAACACTAGTGACCAAAATGCATTTTACCTGAGAATGAAGTTAGTAACTAAGAACTGATAGAACAGGTAAAGACTGACTTGTTAAGAGAGTGAGGTAGAGGACTATGCCTGCATGGCAGAGATGCATGTCTTGTTAGTTATTTGTGAAAAAGACGCAAGAATGTTGCCTTGTGTCATTCTGTTCTTTACTCTTTCAGCACTCCACTTTTACCAGAATAACCATTGTCCCATTCGATTCTCAGCTAGTGTGTCTTCTGTGTGGAAACATGCGTGAATGGGCGTGTCTTCGTTGAAGGTTATGCGTCAGGGCTGGTAACTCGGCACATAAAAATCCACTACCAAACATTAGCGGACCGGAGTTCCGCTGTGGCAACCCCTAACCACAATAAGCCAAAAGACACAACAACAACCCATCTCCTAACAGCCATTACTCAATGAGCAGGCCGAGTTCTCTTATAAAAGTCTGATACATCACTCTCTACCCAACCCTACTGATGAACTGGCATGGCTCCAAAACTGCATTATCAGCAGGATAAATCTTACCTGCGTACAGATGAACCCAGTATCTTAGTATACAGTGTATTTACTCTGCACAAGCAGTGTTGAATCCAGAAATTAATAAGAAATATGATTTAAAATGCATCTAATAATTCATTTTTCAGTATGTTCTCCAGTGATGACAACTCTTTAACTCTGTAGTTTTCTGTGCATTTTAAATGGTTTCATTCCATAAGACTGATTTCATCTCATCTAATTCTGTATGATCATGTTTATCTCTGTTTTTTTATCCTAAATGCATTTATAATAGGCTTGTTTTACAACATGGTATGAGATTTTGCAGTAACATGCTTCACAATGTGAATCTAATTAAAATTCATTCTGCTTAAAGTTTCACTATCTCACTCTAGGTTGTAGCTTTTACCGGTGAAGTGACAGGAATAAGCATTAGGATAATGACACTTTTTCTGAGTTTTCTGCTGAACAGCATATATCATAAATGTGGAAAATTGCTTTCTAACCTTGGTCATAAGATGCTGTGCAAATCATATGTTTTTGAAAAATGAGCAGGTTAATGAAAGCTTTTTCAAGATTACTAGGTGCTTACATAAGTGATCCTTAAACAAAATGTAATGCATGCACGTGTACGGGCGTATCACAATAAATACACACAAGTCTATTACGTGTGTATAATGTCTGGCCCATGTCCAGAATATTAAAGCTTGTGCAAGTTACATTTTTCATAAGCATTCTTCAAGCCACTGGATTGCTATCTCATCATGCTATCTTAAATGACTATATATACTTTTCTGTATTTATTTTTTATTGGGATATCAGTATTGCATAGCATAGCAAAATAGGTATTTTTTGAAATATAATAAAAAAGGGGTAGCATTTTGGAGTAAGTATCAGGAAAAGAACTCTTACATTTGAGAAACAACCAAAAATTTCAAGCCATCCAGTATAATTCTGTGAAACAAATATTATATTGTTCTTCTTTCCATACGGCCATTTAATCAATACTTGTATACCAGATAAGTCCTCTTGGACTAACTCTTTTGTATAAAAGAACCACATATTAATAACAGAAGCTGAGCTGTTTCCCTGATGAATGTTACTGATGTTGTTTGTGTATATGTGTGTGGCCACAGTATTACAGACACACTAGCTGTTCTGCTTGGTTAGTTGGGAGGCTATTTCTTTGAATGATGTTTCTGTTTGTTTTAACTATAGATATTTATTGAATGCTTTGTAATGGCACTCAGTTTCATGACATGAGAATAGACTGCACCATTTAGTTCAAGAATAAAATTGTCTTCACTAACATATTACCTTCTTTGGGTCAGTGGCTTAAACCACATTTAGATGGATTTCAGTGAATTTTCTGTATTTGTTTATGTCTATTTCCTTTGTCTTTTGATATGTTTTACTGAGCTCTATTATTCTTTGTGTCAGATGGCCTCAGATGGCCATTGAATAACTTTTTTGTATCTGACTATTTCCTATGCTGTCTGCATACTACAGTTATTACTGATTCGGAAACTCCCAGGTTAATTTATTGTTTACTTTGATGACTGCAGTGGTAGTATGATCCTAGTACATCTGTCTTCAGACTTGGCCCCGCCACAAGGCAAACTTACAGAAATCTGGTTAGGTACAGGGACATCATATATTACATGCTGATTGTAATAATAATAGTACAGAGCTAAGTATAAAAGACGCCAAAGTCAATTCTACATTCTTTAATATGAATGACAATAAATAATACATTATAATACCTTTTTTAATTTCTTCAAGTATTTTGTGTTTCTAATACCATGACGGGAAGGGACCCAATTCCTTAGTCAAAGTATGATTAAAGTTCATGAAATTAGTACTGCTTTAATCTTCGATGTTAGCCAGAAGTGCTCTTTGCAGCACCTGTAATGTGCCCAGTAATGACTCCTGCAATTTGTTCAGAGTTACATGTATTGGTAACATATCTAAGTACGATTGTAAATACTTTTTTATAAGACCTGTTGCTCTTACTACTACTGGAACTGTCTGGATATCCTTCTTCCGCATTGCCCTCATTCCTGCCTGCAAATCCTGGTATTTTATGACTTTGTGTCTCTCTGTATGTAAGACACTGTAGTCACTGGGTGTAGCAATTTCAGTAATCAATGCTACTTTTGTTTTCTTTTCCTGGACTACTATATCTAGTTTTCTTGCATCTATTTTTTGAACTGTTGGTAATGGGTGACTCATGATATAAACTTCAACATTTTCGATAATGTTTTGTGGTTGATGTTTCTAGTGTCTTTTCTGCCACTATCCCCAATGCAACACTTCTGTTACATTTTTATGCCATTCAGTGTACAGTCCTTATGTCATTAGTATGTCATGATCAGTAACAAGGTGTGCAACTGTTTCAAATTCTGTTTTACAGAATCTACATTTGTCTGTTTCTCCCACATGTTTAATGGACTTTGTAAACCATTGTGTACGTAATCCATTATCTTGGGCCGCCAATATTAACCTTTCGTCTTTTGATTTAAATTCAGCTCTCCTTAACCATTCCTGCATTCAATCCTGATCAACATGAGGTTGTTCCAAGAGTTTTCTATACTTGCAACTGTATTTATACATTTTCCACATTTCTTGCCTTATCATCTGATCCTTCACCTTGTATTCTTTCTTTTGTTTTTTGGCACATTCAGTTGCTGTCTGATCTTTATCTACTTCTGGTTTGATTTCCATTCCCACTTGATGCTGATATGCTTCTGCTAAACTAAGCAGGGAAGTCATCTTAGATTTATTCTGCTCATGTTTCAAAACTTTCACTATGTTTGCTTCTTTTAAGGTCAGCAGATATGTATGCAGTCCCACGTTTGCAGATCTATACATGTAATAGATTTCGAGGAGGCCCATACCTCCTTCAAAACAGAGAATAATATAATCTTGGTATGCACTGATTTTAATAAATCATCTGATGAGCATGAAGCCTCCTCTTTGTTAATCTATCCAACCCTTTTTTGGGCCAGTCAGTCACTCAGAAACTGTAAGTTAGGACAGGAAGAACAAATTGGTTTATAGCTTGGACCTAGATGTCAATGCTGTTTTCAGCATTAATTTAAATATTCTAAAATATTTCTAAGTTTTATTTGTATTTGTTCATGTTTTATTGTTGATCCTTCATCATTTCCCAACTATTTATAGACCCCCTATTGCTCAAGTTTTTTTCTATCACATTCTTGTCCCAAACTGATGTTTTCATGGTGCTGCAGCTTTCCTGCTTTAAAGGTTGCTTTTGTTTCAAGACCAAATGATATTCTTTTATCATCTAAAAACGTTTTGACAACTTGCAGTTGTGCTTTCAGTTCCACACCTGTTGAGCTATACAATTTTAAATCATCTACAAAAAGAAGATGAGAAGTCGTTACACTTTATTTTCTGGGAGCCAGATTGCAGCCATGACCTAATCTCTTAAGCAGAAGGCTTATTGGGTTAAGGGAAAGACAAAAGAGCAGTGGTGACATTGAGTCACCCTGGAATATCCCCCTTTGAATTTTTATCACTGGAATAATAATTTGTCCTATATCATGGCTTAACTGCAAAGTGACTTGCCACTGTTTCATGGTTGCTGTAATGTAATTGATCAGTGTAGGGTGTATTTTATACATTTTTAATCTTTTATCCATAAATGTGGGATACTGTCAAATGCTTTTTTGTAGTCTATCCATACTATATTTAGATTCTTCCCCCTTTCTACAGTTCTCCATTATGACTTCATTTAACAGCAAATAATCCTTTGTTCCACATGACTTTTTTTATTACTACTTTGTTCTATTGCCATGATTGAGTTTTCTTCTAAAAGACTATAAACTCTGTCTGCATCAATTCCCATGTATAGTTTGTACATTGTCGGAAGGCAAGTTATTGGTCTATAGTTTTTAGGATAGCTTGCAGGTTCACTTTTAAGTAGGAGGATTGTTTGTCTTGTTAATCAGGCTGGTGTCTGTTCAGAGTGTACATATAAATAGTTCTTACTCATTGTTAAATCTTCATGCAAAGATGTTAATACTTTTAGCTAGAAGTTAGGTACTGCATCCAGGCCTGGGGTTTCCAATTAGGAGCTTTTCTTAACTTTGTTTCAATCTCTCTGGCTGTTATTTCATCCCATTTCATATCCTGTACCTTTAAACTTCTTATTCTTTCTTTTACCTCTTCTGCCCACTTAGCATCGTTGTTCTGTTCCACAGGATCTTCATAGATAACTTCTCCAAAATGTATCTAGTTCTTTTTTTGTGGTGTTTCAATTCCCTTTGCAATTCTCTATAAAACCCTTTTGGGTCACCAATAAACTGCTTATTTTGTACTTATGCTTTATATTTATCTGTGTATCTTCTACGTTTTTCTGCCTGTCCTGACATTTCTAGTTTATTATTTGTGATAATGCATGATAGATCCTGATCTATTATAATACTGCATGTTGCTTTTATCATGTCTAACTTTCTGAGTATTTTTGTTGATCTGTTCCCTCTTCTGTACTCTTCTAACAGTGACACTTCTTGCCTTAATTGCTTTATAGTTTTCTCTATTTGAGACTTCCATGATGGCATTCGATTTCTCCCCTTCATTTCCCTTACTACCCGGTGTTTCTGTGGTACAAATTTATCTGTTATTAATTTATCTGCACAGTAATATATCATATTTACTTCTGTTATATCACATGAATCTCTATGGACAGTCCTAATTACTGTGTTCATTTATTTTATCAAACTTTTAACTTTCAGGGTTTTATTAACCTTCTGTAGTCTATTTCTTTCATTGGTCTTGATATGTCTGTTCACCTCTGTTAAAATCAAGCAACTCTTCTCTTAGCTTATTTTCTTCTAAACTGAGTGCATATTCTTTGTTCTCCATTTCCTGTGGGCATTCTATAGAAAGTTTCAGAGCATGACTGTCACCACTAGCCAAAATTATATCAATCAAACCATTAAGACTGTAAATAAATGTGATTTGAACAAGGACTTGTAATCCATTTGCTTACTAACTGTTCACCACCCTAACCATATTTTATAACTGTCTCAATTACTTTATTTCACTGTATTGTAGCAAAATAAAATAAAATAAAATCTTCCTGTGCCACATTCTCTTCAGTTTCATCCTGTGTCATCCATTGCTCTTTCATATCGGAACTCAGTGGTCAATCACTTCACAACATTGACTGCTTCAGAGTTACCACAGTTTCCTGTTCCTTCCTTTGCTGTCCAATTCCAACTAAATATTTGTACTGGTTTCCTATGGGAGGCTCCAAAGTATCTTCATATGGTAACTGATCAGATGCTTCCCACTGCACTGGTTTCTCCTTAATTTGGGTGTTTATTGCTCTGTCCTGCATGATGTTATCTGAGTTAAATTTTCTGCACTAAATCCTTCACTTTGCAGGTAATCTATAATCTCAGTTTCTATTTATTCAACTTCTCCATTACTAACCCTCTTTTCTACTGTTCCCGTTTGTTCTCTTAATTTTTGTATTGTAAAATTTTCCATGTCTGGATTCCTTTGGATGTATTTTTCTTCAAATATCTTTGGTGCTGCTCTTTTTGTATCAGTTTTGCTTTCTCCTTTGCATAAATATTCCCATGTCCATATTTCTTCTTCAGATGTCTCCTGCCCCTCCTGTTTCTCCTTACTTTGGGGACTTGTATTCCATCATGCTGTGATATAACCCATGTTAGACTTTCTACACTAAGTCCTTCCCTTTGCAAGCTTTCCATAATTTCAACTTCTGTTTTTTTAACTTCTACTTGACTAATCTTTTGTTCTATGTTGCCTCTTTGTGATCTTGGTTTTTTTATTGTGAAATTTTCCATAAGTGGATTCCTTTGCCTGTATTTCTCTTCAAATATCTTTGGAGCTGCCTTTTTTGTGTTATTAATTTGGCGTTCTCCTTTCCATAAATAATGTACATATCAGATCTCTCTTTCTTTTCCATGTCCATATTTCTTTTTTATACCTTTCAAAAGTCTCTAGATTTTGTTTTTTATACTTTCACACTTCCTCGGTCACTTCTTTTCCCAAATGGTCCAAGGTTTCTTGGGCTATATAGTGTTTTTCATGGATCTGTTGTATTAATGAACACAAATTTGCATTTGAAGCTTCTGACAGTTTTTCTTGTGGAAGTATTTTTCTTTCCTCTAATTTCACTCTTAATCTTTTCATATATCTTCTGTCTGGAAATTATGACTTCTTACATAATAATAACAATACATAATGTATTTCTTATCCTCTGTCATCTGTGTGGCTCTTTTCTGGCCTATCAATGTTTGTGATTTTTATGGACTACTACTTCCTTCTTCAATAGGGGGGGGGGCATCCTCCCCTGGGCCTGGCCTAGCTCCATTGCAGGAATGTTTCTGTGTCTTGAGGATTCTACCCTGTCATTTTTTCCAGTCCTGGCACCAGTGTGCCTACCAGGAATGGGCACTTTTTTATCTTGGGCCTTCTACACCCAGATGTCTTTTTTATTTTTTAACCTACTTCTGTCCATGATATATGCTATATAAAAAGCAGTCTGTATATCAGTGTCATCTTGGTGAGATTTTGTGAAAAACAGGGTCCACCTCCAAGACTTAAGGATGAATTCAGTTCCAGCAATACTACTCTCCTCTGCTTGCTGATTTATCATCTCTCCATTCAGACCCCTATACTTTCAGTAATATTGACCTAAAATGAATGCATACCTGATAAGATGTAAACCACCACCACGAGCTTAGAGAGAAAACATGGCTGAATAACTCAGGATGGCAACTCCATATTAGTCACTAGTCTAGTTATTTAGAGTTTGGGAAGAATGAAATTGACATTTCTAGTTGGATATGGCTGAAAAAAAGTAGATCAGATTTAAAATAGTTAAGGTCCACAGTTGACCTAGTAGAAAGGAAAGCAGTGAACCAAAGGGAGAGGGATAGAATTGAGAATGCTCTATCTCCTGTCTGCTATTGGAATTGTTCCTTGTTTTCATGGCATTTCTTCTCCGAAGATGATAACCTGTTGATTACTTTAAAGAGTCAGCATAGTTTTGTCCAGTACCACTCCTTCTCCCTCCTTAGAAATATACATATTCTAGTAACCTTTCCTCACACTGCATCTGGCACATACTTTGAATACTCTTGGAACATGCCATACATACATTATTAGTGTTATTTATATTCTGCCAAAGATGATGTCTTATGAACTGCCTATAATACTCCCAATGTGGAATCTATAGCTATTTGTAGATGATGATCATGATAACCTCCCCTTTCTACTAGCATTACTTTGTTGTCTACATTCTTGGATTCCCCTACCTTCT